>NW_024055461.1:4040939-4209407 GCF_902713615.1 Scyliorhinus canicula
GAACTCGACCCGCAGGATGCAGAGGCTAAAGAAATCTTCTCCCACTGAATCCAGTGCTTCAAGGCCTACCTGGCAGAAGCGAGCAGAGCCGAAACGACAGAGGATCAGAAGATAAGTCTACTGCATGCGAGAGTGAGCCACAGAATCTCTACGCAACTAAACTCGGCCAGTTCATATACTGCGGCGCTATCAGTTCTCGATAAAATTTATGTAAGGCCTATTAATGAAGTTTACGCTCGCCAAGTGTTCACAACTCGCTGCCAGCGGCCTACATAATCACTCACAGAATTTCTAACGGAACTCTATAATTTGTCCAATGACTATAATTACCAAGCGGCTAGCGCAGCTGAACACAGGGAACATGCAGTACGCGACGTTTTTGTAGTGGGCCTCAAGTCTAACTATGTGCGCCACGGACTGCTGGAAAAGGGGGCCCACGATGGAGGTCTCCTTCCGCAGCCTTCACTCATTCCCCGCGGACCCCGTGACCCAATCATGGGCCCCCGACCTGCGACTCCCCCAGGCCTGTGCTACGCGGTCGCCCAGCCACTATGCTGCCCCAGCCAGCCACTATGCTGCCCCAGCCACCGTGCTGCTCCAGCCAGCCACTACGCTGCTCCAGCCAGCCACTATGCTGCTCCAGCCTGCCACGACGCTGCTCCAGCCAGCCACTATGCTGCTCCAGCCTGCCACGACGCTGCTCCAGCCAGCCACTATGCTGCTCCAGCCAGCCACTACGCTGCTCCAGCCTGCCACTATGCTGCTCCAGCCAGCCACTACGCTGCTCCAGCCAGCCACCATGCTGCCCCAGCCAGCCACTACGCTGCTCCAGCCTGCCACTATGCTGCTCCAGCCAGCCACTACGCTGCTCCAGCCAGCCACTATGCTGCTCCAGCCAGCCACTACGCTGCTCCAGCCAGCCACCATGCTGCCCCAGCCAGCCACTATGCTGCTCCAGCCAGCCACTACGCTGCTCCAGCCTGCCACTATGCTGCTCCAGCCAGCCACTACGCTGCTCCAGCCAGCCACCATGCTGCCCCAGCCAGCCACTACGCTGCTCCAGCCTGCCACTATGCTGCTCCAGCCAGCCACTACGCTGCTCCAGCCAGCCACTATGCTGCTCCAGCCAGCCACTACGCTGCTCCAGCCAGCCACCCATGCTGCCCCAGCCAGCCACTACGCTGCTCCAGCCAGCCACGACGCTGCTCCAGCCAGCCACTATGCTGCTCCAGCCAGCCACTATGCTGCTCCAAGCCAGCCACTACGCTGCTCCAGCCAGCCACTATGCTGCTCCAGCCAGCCACTACGCTGCTCCAGCCAGCCACTATGCTGCTCCAGCCAGCCACTACGCTGCCCCAGCCAGCCACCATGCTGCCCCAGCCAGCCACTATGCTGCTCCAGCCAGCCACTATGCTGCCCCAGCCAGCCACTACGCTGCTCCAGCCAGCCACGACGCTGCTCCAGCCAGCACTATGCTGCTCCAGCCAGCCACTACGCTGCTCCAGCCAGCCACTACGCTGCTCCAGCCAGCCACTATGCTGCTCCAGCCAGCCACTATGCTGCTCCAGCCAGCCACTACGCTGCTCCAGCCAGCCACTACGCTGCTCCAGCCAGCCACTATGCTGCTCCAGCCAGCCACTACGCTGCTCCAGCCAGCCACCATGCTGCCCCAGCCAGCCACTATGCTGCTCCAGCCAGCCACTACGCTGCTCCAGCCAGCCACTATGCTGCTCCAGCCAGCCACTATGCTGCTCCAGCCAGCCACCATGCTGCCCCAGCCAGCCACCATGCTGCTCCAGCCAGCCACTATGCTGCCCCAGCCAGCCACTACGCTGCTCCAGCCAGCCACTATGCTGCTCCAGCCAGCCACTATGCTGCTCCAGCCAGCCACTATGCTGCTCCAGCCAGCCACCATGCTGCCCCAGCCAGCCACTATGCTGCTCCAGCCAGCCACTATGCGGCTCCAGCCAGCCACTACGCTGCTCCAGCCAGCCACATGCTGCTCCAGCCAGCCACTACGCTGCTTCAGCCATCACCATGCTGCTCCACCAGCCACTACGCTGCTCCAGCCAGCCACTACGCTGCTCAAGCCAGCCACTATGCTGCTCCAGCCAGCCATACGCGCTCCAGCCAGCACATGCTGCCCAGCCAGCCACTACGCTGCTCCAGCCAGCCACTACGCTGCTCCCAGCAGCCACTACGCTGCTCCAGCCAGCCACTATGCTGCTCCAGCCAGCCACTATGCTGCTCCAGCCAGCCACTACGCTGCTCCAGCCAGCCACTACGCTGCTCCAGCCAGCCTACTACGCTGCTCCAGCCAGCCACTACCGCTGCTCCCAGCCAGCCAACTACGCTGCTCCAGCCAGCCCCATGCTGCCCCAGCCAGCCACTACGCTGCTCCAGCCAGCATACGCTGCTCCCGCCAGCACTACGCTGCTCCAGCAGCCACTACGCTGCTCCAGCCGCCACTGATGCGCTCCAGCCAGCCACTATGCTGCTCCAGCCAGCCACCTACGGCTGCTCCAGCCAGCCACCTATGCTGCTCCAGCACAAGCCACGTATGCTGCCTCCAGCCAGCCAGCTATGCTGCTCCAGCCAGCCACTTATGCCCTCCAGCCTGCCATTTTCTGCGGCCAGAACCAGCACCCGCGGCGGCACTGCAGGCCCGCAACGCGACTTGCGCGAGCTGCGGGCGAAAAGGCCATTACGCAAGAGTGTGCCTGCTAAAAGGGCCCAGCTTGCAACTCCCAGCGACTCAAAGTAATCGCTCCCCTCATTCAGCAAGGACAAGAGGGCCCGAAACGCTGCAGCCTATGCCCCGACTCCGCCCCTCCAGCCACGTGCGATCCGTGGGGGCCGCCATCTTGGAAAACCTCCACCACGTGGCAGGCCACTGTGCCACTCGATGGGGGCCGCCATCTTGGACCGCCATCTTCCTCGCCGCCCGCCACATGCGATCCACGGGCCCGATCGGCCATCTCCGCGCTTCGGAAAACTCTGTGGAAGAATTCGAATGCGACTATGAACTCAGAGGGCAGTCATCACGGGCCACTCCAGCACAGTTGATCGAGCCGCCGACTACCCGCAACTCAGCGCGGTCACTCTGGACCAATCACGACCAAAGAATCTACAAACTCGATGGCAGAGGTCCATATCAACGGGTACAAAACGCCTTGCCTCTTCGACTCCGGGAGCCACGGAGAGCTTCATACAATCCAGACCTGGTAAGACGCTGTTCGCTCCCAGTTTTCCCGTGTCGCAAACTATCTCGCTCGCTTCAGGCTCCCATTCGGTCCAGATTCAGGGGCGCACCCACTGACACTCACAATCCGAGGCTCTAGCTACTCGAAATTCAAACTCTACGTTTTGCCCGAACTCTGCACGCCACTCTTATTAAGCCTAGACTTCCAATGTCACCTCAAGAGCCTCACCCTCAGCTTCGGAGGGCCCCTGCCCCCACTCAGGATCTGGAGCCTTGCTATGCTGTGAATCCCCCTCTTCTCTTCGCCAATCTCACAAAAATACCAACAAGCAAGTGTCTTGGGACTCTAACCCTAACCCTAACTTTTAGACTTTTTCTCCATTGTACATGAGCAATCTGGACTGGCAAAGCACGGAATGTCTCTGCAATGAGGTTACATCATAAGGTGATGATGGGAAAGGCTAGGGAATTAAGTCATTGTAAACCTGTAGCCACTCGTAGCAGGCGGTATAGCCTGCAGGATAGGGTATTTGTCAGAGCAGAGGTCAGGTGGTGGTCGTTAAGACCGAGGACAAATTCCGTATGGTGGTCGAATACAGTCAGACCATAAATAGATTGATGCTCCTCGACGCGTATCCCCTCCCCAGGATTACAGACATGGTAAACCAGATCGCCCAGTACCGGCTCTTTTCTACGGTAGATCTGAAGTTTGCATACCACCAGCTCCTAATCCGCCCGGAGGACCGCCACTGCATGTTATTAGAGGCCGATGGCCGCCTCTTCCATTTCCTCCGGCTCCCTTTCGGCGTCACTAATGGTGTCTCGGTGTTCCAACAAGCAATGGACCGAATGGTGGACCAGTACGGGCTGCGGGCCACGTTTCCGTACTTGGACAATGTCACCATCTTTGGCTATGACCAGCAGGTCCAAGACACCAACCTCCACCGTTTTCTCCAGACGGCACAGAAACTGAATCTCACGTACAACAAGGAGAAATGCGTTTTCCGCACAACCAGACTAGCTATACCTCGGCTAAGTCATGGAAAACGGAGTCCTGGGCCCAGACCCGGACCGTATGCGGCCCCTCTTAGAACTCCCCGTCCCCCATTGCCCAAAGGCCCTCAAACGGTGCTTGGGCTTCTTTTCCCTACTCGCCCAGTGGGTCCCTCAATATGCGGACAAAGCCCGCCCACTCTTTAGGGCCACACGATTTCCCCTGTCAGCCGAGGCAGCCAGGCCTTCGACGGCATCAAGGAGGACATCGCCAAAGCGGTCATGTGGGCGGTGGCTGAATGCACTCCATTTCAGGTAGAGAGCGACGCCTCAGAAGGTCGCTCTTGCAGCCACGTTAAATCAGCAGGGAAACCAGTTGCATTTTTCTCCCGTACCCTCTCCGCTTCAGAACTCCGACACTCTTCTGTCGAGAAAGAAGCACAAGCCATTGTGGAGGCTATCCGTCACTGGAGGCACTACCTCGCAGATAGGAGGTTAACCTCATCACCGACCAAAGATCGGTTGCCTTCATGTTCAACAACTCGCAAAGGGGCAAAATTAAAAACGACAAAATTCTGAGGTGGAGGATCGAACTCTGCACATAATTACGATATCGACCCGGGAAGCTCAACAAGCCTCCGGATGCCCTATCCTGCGGGACATGCGCCAGCGCGCAGATCGACCGATTAAAAGTCATCCACAATGACCTCTGCCACCGGGGTTACCATGGCTCGCCCACTACATCAGGGTCCGAAACCTGCCTTTCTCCAAAGAGGAGGTAAAAGCGTCACCAGGGACTGCCCGATCTGTGCGGAGTGCAAACCACACTTCTATAGACCAGACAGGGCCCACCTGGTCAAGGCTTCTAGGCCATTTGAACGCCTCGCGATTGATTTCAAAGGGCACCCCTCACACTAACAAGAATGTTTACTTTTTAACGCTGTAGACGAGTTTTCCCGTTTCCCATTCGCTATCCCGTTGCCCGACATGAAATGAATGAAATGAAATGAAAAATGAAAGGAAATGAAATGAAAATCGCTTATGTCACGAGTAGGCTTCAATGAAGTTACTGTGAAAAGCCGCTAGTCGCACATTCCGGCGCCTGTCGGGAGCGGACCTCCATGACCTCCCACACAGTCAATAGGGGCTCTGCATAGCATCTTCATCCTGTTGGTTCCCCCAGCTACGTACACAGCGCCGGGGTTCGTCCTTCATGATCGACGAGCTGCCTCTGTTCCTGCTCGTCAAGGGCATTGCCTCGAGCAGGACTACCAGCTACAACTCCAGGGGGACGGGCAGGTAGAAAGGGAGAACGTGACGGTCTGGAAGACCGTCCTACTGACCCTGCGGTCTAGAAAGGTCCATGTCTCCCAGTGGCAGGAGGTACTCCCAGACCCCGCTCCACGCTATTAGGTCCCTTTTGTGCACGGCGACCAACCAGACCCCTCACGAGAGGCTCTTCATTTTTTCCCAGGGGCACTACCACGGGGGTCTCACTTCCGGCATGGCTGAGGACGCCGGGCCCCGTACTTCTGAGGAAACATATCAGGGCACACAAACCGACCCCTTGTTGAAAAGGTGCGCCTGCTCCACTCCAACCCCAGTATACATTCGTCGAGTTCCCTGACGGCCGTCAGGACACGGTATCCCTCCGGGATCTGGCACCCGCCAGATCCAGCATCCCCTCTACCCCCACAGAAAGACCTCTCACCCTACACACCCATGCTGTCCGCCCCCTCGCGCTCCCGAGTGCTCGAGTTCGCTCCACCAGTTCCGCGCACCCACGCCGGCCAGCCCCCAGCGCCCCCAGTCCATGGTCGAACCAGAAGAGTATGAAGCCGGACACAACCCTCCCTGGAGTCCGCCATCATACCCCAGCACACAACACCCATCCAGCCTCCGCAAGAGGCTGCGACCCCGGGCTCCGCAGATCACGCGGGAAGTTCGACCCCAGGACAGACTTACTTGGTAGGCCACCACCCCCGCTGGACTTGATTTTTGTGCAGGGGATGAATGTGGTGAATGTAACTTAGTAATTCACACTGTAGTTACCAATACCATTGTAAGCGCAGTAGCGTTATCAACCACTAGGGGGAGTAGGTTTGGGAATGCTCAGGCGTTTGTACATGGCTCCACCATTGCTCCGCCCACGACGCCTTCTCCTGGACTACTGTATAAATCCCCTTGTACAGAGCCAGCCTGCAGTGCATCGAGAGTTCAACGGGTAACAGGCTGGCCTCTGTAGTAAGTAGATTAAAACCACGTTCATATCTTAAAGCACATGTCTAGTGAATGATGGTTCCATCACCTGTGTGCTTACTGGTCATCCTGTGCGTCAATCACTGCCTGTCTGCACTCCATTATACATAGATGTATATTATGACATTCTGGTTCAGTTAGGAAGGTTCCCTACACTTTTGCTGGGACTTGCTGATTTTGGTCTTTTATTTTGACTGGACCACATGCTGGGAAAGCAAGAGAGGAAAGAAGGTTCGATAGAAACTAGAATGATCTATTTGATTTCTATCCTATTCTTGCAGTGATCATTTTTGGAAACTTCTATTTCAGGCATTAGAAACGGGAGGATTGGCAGCTGGCCAACTGGAACCAAATATAACATCAAGATCTGGCAGTCACTCATTCATTAGCATCTAAATATCAAACTGTCAATGTGTTTGTCTGTTCTGACTGTGGGAAGAGATTTCAAACATCAGTGTGACGGAAAAGCCCCGAGACCACACACACACCTGAGTGGGAGTGTTCCAGTGACTGAACTGTGGAAAGAGCTCAACCAGTTATACTGCCTGAAAAATCATCTTGTTTCCTCTTGTGGGAGAATCTGGGACCAGAGGGCATAATTTCAGAGTAAGGACTCTCAAATTTAGGACAGAGACGAGGGAAGCCATTCTCCCATCAGAGGGTAGTGAATCTGTGGCATTCTTTCGCTGGCATTCTGTCTCTGGAGTTTACCAAAAAAAGTCAGAGGCGAAGTTGGCATTAACCGGATGGGCCACTGGGTGCGCAGTGGCTCTTTCATCGAGGGGCCTTGAGTTCAGACACATCCCAGACAGGGACTGGTGAGAAATATCTGTCTGGGAAAGGGGAGAAAGGATCAGTGCCGTGGACCTGAGAGAAAGGAGTTCAGCAAGTCTATTTTCTTCATTTTCAATTCAATATTTATTAAAAATTCAGAGAAATATTACACAAACGCTTATTTTGAAGTTAACAAAAGGGACATAATGATTGAGGGTCACACTGAGATGAGAACACATGCCCTCTGAGCTGCCAAATGTATTACAACTGTGACAGGCACAAGAAAGGGAACATGAGCTCAACATAAAGGGAAGGTACAGTTGTGAATAAGGAACGTGATAAGTTATTTATTTATACAAGGCATTGAGGGAATTGATTAGCTACAATTACATTACAGCCAAAATTATCTCATACATTTCAAATGAAAATAGAAATACTGTCCATGATTGTCTCAGTTACCGATGCAGAATAATAAAGGGGATGATTTTACTGTTCGAGTCACCAAGAGGAGATATTGTATTTGTGGTCACACACAGATCATAATAAACAGCTGAGGAAAATCTACAGCGTCCGAACGTCAACCGATCACTTGATCTGTAAAAGAGAGAGAAAATTATGAAGCAGATGTTTACGATCTGTGACATTGATGTTAAAGTTTTTAATCAATCAAACATTAGAGATGTTTTAAACGGTTTCTGTCAGTTTGAAGTGTGAGTGGATTGAATCTTCTCACCTTCACCAGAGTGACTGCAGCGCTGTAGGACATGCTCAGGAAGAACAGGGTGATGAATGTGGAGCGGTTGCCCAGATGTTCCGTTATCATCCTCATTGTCTTCAGTCCAGGTGTGGTCTGTGGCATCTACGGCGATAGAGCCAAATAAATATAATCAGATTGTTATTAATACAGGATATTATTTTATATTCTCGTTTTATTTCTTAAGGCTGATCATTCATTCTTTAATATTTTTCTTGCATATCTACTGTTGAGTTTGTGACACTCAGAAATTGATCTCTCTTACTTTTTTTCTAGTTAAAGGGGCAATTAAGCGTGCCCAATCCACCTACCCTGCACATCTTTGGGTTGTGGGGTGAGACCCACTGGTCACGGGAAGAATGTGTAAACTCCACTGGGACCCAGACCCAGGAGCGGGATCAAAGCGAGATCCTTAGCGCCGTGAAGTAGCAGTGCTAACCACTATGCCACCGTGCTGCACTTGCCTGACGTTTGAGTTTTTTCTTCAGCATTTGTGTCGGTGTAGATTTTAAATTTCTGTTTTGGTTTGCTCCTCTGTTGTGTGTCCAAATGTCTGTGTAGGTTCACTGTGTGTTCATTCTGTCAATGAACATGGCATGCCAATGAACATGCCATGGCAACCTCTGCAAGACGTGCCAGATCATCGACATAGACACCACCATTAAATGTGATAAAACCACCCATCAGGTACATTGTACATACTCGTACTACTCGGCCAACGTTGTCTACCTCATACGCTGTAGGAAAGGGACGTCCCAAAGCGTGGTACATTGGCAAGACCATGCAGACCCTGCGAGAACAAATGTATGGGCATCGCGCGACAATCACCAGGCAGGAATGTTCCCTTCCAGTCGGGGAACACTACAGCAATCAAAGGCATTCAGCCTCTGATCTCCGGGTAACCGTTCTGAAGTCGGCCATCAGGACACGCGGCAACGCAGAATTGCCGAGCAGAAACTAATAGCCAAGTTCCGCACACATGAGTGCGACCTCAACCAGGATCTTGGATTCATGTCGCATTACATTCATCCCCCACCATCTGCCCTGGGCTTGCGGAATCCTACAAACTGTTCTGGCTTGAGACAATTCACACCTCTTTAACCTGGGGTTACCCCTCTCTCTGGATCTGTAAAGACTTAATTACCTGAAAATGCTCGCATTCTGAGCATTGTCTTGCATCTTTGAATTCGTCTATATATATGTTTCTGGAACATACCTCTTCATTCATTCACCTGAGGAGGGGGCTGTGCTCCGAAAGCTCGTGTTTGAAACAAACCTTTTGGACTTTAACCTGGTGTTGTAAGACTTCTTACTGTGCTCACCCCAGTCCAACGCCGGCGTCTCCACATCATGGCTGCCGTGTACACCGCAAACTGCCAGCTCAAAGTGGAGAGGATCTCCAGGACGATCGTGCATATAGACACTGACGTTAAGTTTCTACAAAGATGCAAGAAAGCAGTCAAGATCCCAAAAGGGCCACAGATCACAAACCCAGTCAAGTCGACCTGCAATACAGCACAGACTACACTGCGAGACTCTGCCATCGCACCTCTCTCACACTCCTCAACCACCTCGAACGCCAGCTCTACAGCAGACGACGCAACCTGGAAACCAAGATAGAGGCCATATTCTCAACTTGTGCTCAGGAAGCAGCAGACGAGCTGCGGAGCACCGCCAAACAGATGGGACAACGATACTATGCCACCTATATGCACATCAAGAACAGGAAGCTTGAGAAACCCGGCATCACCACCAGCAGCAACCAAGCCTCTCTCGGGACCACAGTACAAAACCATACAGGGAAATCTATTGTCAACTTGTCGGACTACACCCTTCAACCAGACGAAATGAAGTCCTCAGCAGAGGGCTCAATTTCTGCGCCTCCACCAAAATGGACCCCATCAGTCTCGCGGCAGACACGGAGGAACTCATCAGGTGAATGAGGCTCCGGGAATTCTTCCACAGACCTCACGTGGCCAACAGCGAACCCGAAGAGACGACCAATGAACCGGAACAGCAGACCGAGAGATCTGCGGTGCGGCAACTGAAGAGGAAAGAGTCGAATTGGACCCCTCTGGAAGGCCACTGCCCTAGAGTTGACATGTATGCTCAAGCTGTGAGGAGTCGCATCAATGCCAGATTCATCAGTCGCATTCACAAGACAGCCCTGAACGTCACCCAAGCACAATGCAAAACCATCCGCGCTCTCATGGCCAACCGTAACATTGTTATCTAACCAGTAGACAAAGGAGGGGCAACCGTCATACTGAATAGAACGGACTACTGCAAAGAAGTATACCAACAACTCAACAACCAGGAACACTACAGACAGTTACCCTATATCCGACCAAGGAACACATCCGCCAACTCAACAGACTGATCAAGACCTTGGATCCAGACCTTCAGAGCACCCTACGTGCTCTCATTCCACTTACTGCCCGCATTGGAGATCTCTACTGCCTCCCGAAAATACACAAGGCCAACACACCAGGCCGTCCTATCGTTTTAGGCAATGGGACCCTGTGTGAGACCCTCCCTGGCTATATCGAGGGCATCTTGAAACCCAGCGTACAAGATGGACACAACGGACTTCGTACAGAAACTCAGCACCCCTGGACCAGTTGAACAAGGAACATTCCTCGTCACAATGGACATCTCGGCACTCTACACCAGCATCCCCATGATGATGGCATTGCTGCAACAGCCTCAGTACACAACACCGAGAACTGTCAATCTCCAGACGCAATTCTGCAACTCATCCGCTTCATTCTGGATCACAACGTCTTCACCTTCGACAACAAGTTCTTCATCAAGATGAACGGAACAGCCATGGGGAGCAAATTTGCACATCAATACGCAAACATCTTCATGCATAAGTTTCAACAAGACCTCCTCACCACACAGGACCTTCAACCGACATTATACACCAGAGACATTGATGACATTTTTTTCCTTTGGACCCACGGCGAGGAATCACTGAAACGACGACACTATGACATCAATAAGTTCCAACCCACCATCAGACACACCATGGAATACTCTCCAAAATCAGTTGCATTCTTGGACACACTCATCTCCAACATGGGCGGTCACCTCAGCACTTCGCTTTACTGCAAGCCCACGGATAACCTCATGATGCTCCACTTCTCCAGCTTCCACCCTAAACACATTAAAGAAGCCATCCCCTATGGACAAGCCCTCCGTATATACAGGATCTGCTCAGACACGGAGGAGAGTAACAGATATCCACAGACGCTGAAGGATGCCGTTGTATGAACGGGATATGGCGCTCGACTCATCGATCGACAGTACCAACGCGCCACAGCAAAAAACCGCACCAACCTCCTCAGAAGACAAACATGGGACACAACCGACAGAGTACCCTTCATCGTCCAGTACATTCCCGGAGCAAAGAAACCAAGAAATCTTCTTCGCAGTCTTCAAGACATCATCGTTGAAGATGAACATCTTGCCACGTTTATCCCCACACAACCACTACTAGCCTTCAAACAACCGCACAACCGCAAACAAGCCATTATTTGCAGCAAACTACCCAGCCTTCAGAACAGCGAAAACGACACCACACAATCCTACCATGGCAATCTCTGCAAGACGTGCCAGATCATCGACATGGATACCACCATTACACATGAGAACACCACCCACCAGGTACGCGGTACATACTCGTGTGACTCGGCCAACGTTGTCGACCCCATACGCTGCAGGAAAGGATGTCCCGAAGCGTGGTACATTGGCGACACCATGCAGACACTGCGACAACGAATTAACGGGCATTGCACGACAATCACCAGGTAGGAATGTTCCCTTCCAGTCGGGGAACACTTCAGCAGTCAAGGGCATTCAGCCTCTGATCTCCGGGTAAGCGTTCTCCAAGGCAGCCTTCAGGACACGCGGCAACGCAGAATCGCCGAGCAGAAACTAATAGCCAAGTTCCGCACACATGAGTGCGGCCTCAACCGGGACATGGGATTCATGTCGCACTACATTCATCCCCCACCATCTGGCCTGGGCTTGCTAAATCCTACCAATTCACACCTCTTTAACCTGGAGATACCCCTATCTCTGGATCTGTAAAGATTTAATTACCTGCAAATGCTCGCATTC
Organism: Scyliorhinus canicula; assembly: GCF_902713615.1. Classification (NCBI taxonomy): domain Eukaryota; kingdom Metazoa; phylum Chordata; class Chondrichthyes; order Carcharhiniformes; family Scyliorhinidae; genus Scyliorhinus; species Scyliorhinus canicula. The sequence continues at coordinate 4,053,047 of NW_024055461.1, forward strand.
AAAGCATTGTCTTGCATCTTTGAATTTGTCTATATATATGGTTCTGGAACATACCCCTTCATTCACCTGAGGAAGGAGCAGTGCTTCGAAAGCTCGTGTTTGAAACAAACCTGTTGGACTTTAACCTGCTGTTATAAGACTTCTTACATTGTGTAAATGAGTATTGATCTGTGTATTTGGGTGTCAGCGCCTGAGAGTATACTTTGTTTATCCTCTGTCAATGTGTATGTATGAGTGTTTTATTGTTTGTGTTGAAATCTATGTTTATATATTATTGCCTGTGTTAATATGTGTTTAAACTTTCCTGCCCAGTAATATATGTGTTAATATGTCTTTTTGCCTTCAACTTGCATGTCAGTGTCTTAATGTTTGTGTCTGGATAAGTGCGTTTGTGTGTGTGTGTTTGACTGTGTGTTTGTTAATGCGTGTATTTCAGCATACAATTATCATCATATAATCCCTACTTTGGAGAACGAGGCCATTCGGCCCATTGTGTCTGCACCGACCCTCCAAAGAACACCCTACCGAGGTGAACGCCCTGCCTTTCCCCAGAACCTCATAACACCACCTAACATTTTGGGCGACAAAGGGTAATAGAGCATGGCCAATCCACCGAACCTGCACAGCTTTGGTCTGTGGGAGGAAACCGGAGCAGGCGGAGGAAACAGGAACAGACATGGGAGAACGTGGAAACTCAACACAGGCAATCACCAAGGCTGGAATTGAACCCGGGTTTATGGCGCTGTGAGGCAGCAGTGCTATTTATGCATTGATGGTTGTTTATAACTAACTATTGCTGTGTATTGAAGCCTCAATGTGCACTAATGTGTGTTTGTGTTAGCATGTGTACGAGTATACTAATATGTGTCTACGTGTGCGCAGAAGTGTGCTAATGTGAACTATTGTCTCTGTTTTAATGGAAATATTACTGTCATTGTGAAATGGTGTGAATATGGGCGGCATGGAAGCACAGTGGTTAGTACTGTTGCTTCACAGTGCCAGAGACCCGGGTTCGATTCCTGCGTGGGTCACTGTCTGTGCGGAGTCTGCATGTTCTCCCTGTGTTCGCGTGGGTTTCGACCGGGTGATCCGCTTTCCTCCCACAAGTCCCGAAAGACGTGCTTGAGAGGTAATTTGGACATTCTGAGTTCTCCCTCTGTGTACTCGAACAGGCGCCAAGCGTGTGGCGACTCGGTGTTTCTCACAGTAACTTCTTGCAGTGTTAATGTAAGCCTACTTGTGACAATAAACATTATTGTTACTATTATGTATATGTTATTGCTTACCTTTGTGTTTCATATTCTTGTGTCAGTCTGCTTGTCTGGTTTTATATGTTCGTGTTTGCATATTTGTGTATCTGTGTGGACATGTGGGTGCATGTGCATATTTGTGTGTACTTATGTGCCGGCTTGTGTGTGTGGATTTGTGTGTGTGTGTGTATGTATGTACAATGTGTCTGTGTGCGTATAAACGTGTGCTTCTTTGTGTTTATGTGCATGTTTGTAAATTTTTGTTCATTTATGTGGATATGTATACATGTGTTTCTGTGTGTGAACCTATGTGTGTGTTTGTGTCTATGTGTGCTCGTGTGTATGTTTGTGGGTGCGTACGTGTGCAGGTACGTGTTTATTCCTGTTTATCTGTCTATGTATCAGCTGCCTGTAGCTTTGCCAGTTGTGGGTATTATTGGTACCGATGTACAATATGTTGAACTTTCTGCTTATAAATGTGTTTTCTGTGAGTTGCAAGCTGACATCAGGTGACCGAATGCAAAAATACAAGGAGGTGCCTCAGGAGAGAACAGTGAAAACCCAGGGAGAATGCAATCACCAGCCTGGATTTAGATTATGCAAAATCAGTTATCGCATATGGATAAGAGGAACAAGGGTGCTAAAGAAAATTATGTTGTGTGAATAGATATTTTAAGAATATCTTTAGCATGTTGGTCATTTAAAATCTTCAGCCAGTAAGCTACATGCCGTCTTGTAATGTCAGTAACTGAATTCTTAGTGTAGAGACACATCCACTCCCAAATTCCCTGCTTGGAGCGTAGTTAGATAGTGATTTAATAGTCTCTCCCTCTCTGGACAGCTGAACAAATTATTTTTGGGTTCCCCCTGCAGATGAGGTGGAGATACAGAGAGTCCACTCATCACCTTCCTCCTCTATTGGTCGGGGACGTGGAGGTAAAATTGGTTTATATTGCCCCTCCTCCTCTCTCTATTGCGGAAGTGGGCGTACAGTGCATTAATTTAGGCCCTCTCCCTTTCTTTGTTGGAAGCGGCTGTACAGTGAATTAACTAATGCCCCAGCTCTTTGGTGGGAAAGTGGGGGTACAGTGTTAATTAATGCTCCTCCCCCACTATTTGTTGGGGAGCGGTGATACACTGGATTAACTACTGCCCCCCCCCCCCCATATGCTTTGGTGAGGAAGTGAGGGGTATAGTGGGTTCACTAAGCCCCTTCCTCTTTGTTGGGGAGTTGGGGTGCAGGGCATGAGCTAACGTCCATTCCCCACTCTCTGTTGGAGAAGTGGGGGTGAAGTGCATTCACTAATGCCCCTCCCCCTCTCTGTTTTGGGATGTGGGGGTACAGTGGATTAACTACTGCCCCTTCCCCATCTCTGTTTTGGGATGTGGGGGTTCAGTTGATTACTTTATGCTCCCTCCTCTCTCTTTTGAGGAAGTGGGGGTACAGTGGATTAACTAAAGCCCCTCCTCCTGTCTCTGTTGGGGAAGTGGAGGTACAGTGGATTTACTAATGCCCCTCCTCCTGATTTTGTAGGAGAAGTGGAGATGTAATGGGTTCACAATTTCTCTTTCCCCTCTCCTTGATGGGTGATTGTTGGTCCATGTTTCTGTTTGATTCTCAATTCAGTTCCCAGTGGGTGTAATGCAGCAATTTAAAGCTGACATTAATTTTAAATTCACCTGAGGAAGGAGCAGTGCTCCGAAAGCTAGTGTTTGAAACAAACCTGTCAGACTTTAACCTGGTGTTGTAAGACTTCTTACTGTGATCAATTTTAAAGGGATGGACAATGGGAGAAGCAGGAACACCGATATCTAAATGCGATGGGTTTGTGTGTCTGAAATGGGAAAATGTCCGATTTCTTCTCAGCGGGAGGAAAGTCAATGAAGATATTTTGCTGAATCCTGGAATGAATGAGTTTTACTTTGTCTCTAACCCAGGGTGTTTCTGAGCTGAGAGCACTGGTTGTATCAGACTTGGGGCCGAAACCTGTAGAAATCCGGGTCTCATTGAACAGATCTAATATCAGCAAAGTGGAAGCACCATTAATTAAGCGGCTGTACATTTAAATCACAATTGGAGGAAAAAACCTTTATTATTTTTATTTTAGTTCGAAATGCAATTGATAGATTCTCATTGACATGAATTAACGGTGTCCATCAGAGCGAGGGAAATGTTCACAAAACTGGGTTTACCGCTGGATTTATCAACCGTTCTGTTGATGATCTTCAAGGGGATGGCTTCATGTCCCACCACACAGGAGTAAGAAGCGCCGCTGGCCCACTCCTCCGCTGCAATGGATAACAGGCTGTACATGAAGAAGGAGCTATTGCCGTTCTCCGCCATCACCTCGGTGTTCTTGTAGTTCCCGGGATTCACCGGCTTGTCATTGACGGTCCACTTGACGAAGATCTCTCGGGGGGAGAAACCTCTCACTAAGCAGCTGAGGGAGACGAATCTCTGAGCGGAGACGTCTTCAGCCGAGGGCAGCAGGACAGAGACGGACGGTTCCCGCGGGTTGGGATCTGCAGAAAATGTACAATAAATATCAATAAAATGGGGAATTCCGGAGACAATGGAACCGCGGGTTAGATGTGGGAGAAATGTGTTTTGTGTTGGATTTTAAAGGTTTCCATTTTCCACTTTGGGATCTGTCCCGGTTCCCAGCTCGGAGCAGAGGTGGACACAATCCTTTTCCCTGAGAATTTACGGATATTGGATTCGAAAGTTTCAGAAAGTGTACAGCAAGGAAACAGGCCATTTGGCCCAACTGTTCTGTGCTGGTGTATGAACTCCACACCAAACTCCCCCTACCTCACGCCCAGAGGATTGGAAACTGCCAATGTAACACCCTTATTAAAAAGCGAGGGAGACAAAAACAGGTAACTATAGGCCAGTGACCTTAACAGCTGGGCACTTAGACATACAGGATATAATTAAGCAGAGTCAGCGCGGCTTTGCGAAGGTAAATCTTGCTTCACAAATTTATTGCAATTCTTTGAGGTGATAACGAGAAGGCTAGAGAGAGGGAAACCAATAGTTGTAATATAGATGAATTTCAAAACTGTGTTTAATAAGTGAATGTGCTATTCCCACGGCTGCAGATACAAAAATAGGTAGAAAGGCAAGTGGTGAGGACATAAAGTCTACAGAGGAACAGAGCCAGCTTACGTTACTGAGTAAAATCTTGGCAGATGGAATATGATGCAGGAAAATGTGAGGTTAGACACTTTGGTCGGAGGAGGAACATAACGAAATATTATTTAGATGGACAAAGACTGGGGAAAGCTGAAGTAACGGGGGAATTGGGGGTTCTCGTGCAGAAACCACATAAAGCAAGTTCTGCAGGTAATATGGAGACAAATTGAATGTTGGCATTTATTTCAATGGGAATAGAATATAAACATGGGGAAGTCGAGCTCAAATTATACAAGGCATTAGTTAGACTACACTTGATACACTTTTGTTGCCCTTATCTGAGGAAGGCAGATTGGCTTTGAAGGCAGTCCAGAGAAGGATCACGAGGTTGACCCCGCGTATGGAGGGATTTTCTTCAGAGGAGAGGTTAAGTAGACATAGACATAGAATTTACAGTGCAGAAGGAGGCCACTCGGCCCATCGAGTCTGCACCGGCTCCTGGAAAGAGCACCCTACCCAAGGTTAACACCTCCACCCTATCCCCATAACCCTGTAACCCCACCCAACACTAAAGGCAATTTGGACACTAAGGGCAATTTATCATAGCCAATCCACCTAAGCTGCACATCATTCGACTGTGGGAGGAAACCGGAGCACCCAGAAGAAACCCACGCACACACGGGGAGGATGTGCAGACTCCGCACAGACAGTGACCCAAGCCAGAATCGAACCTGGGACCCTGGAGCTGTGAAGCGCTTGTGCTATCCACAATGCTACCGTGTTGGGTTGTACTTATTGGAGTTTGGAAGAATGAAGGCGACCTAATTGAGACATGAAAGATTCTCCGGGAGATTCTTAGGATAGACGCTGAGAGGTTGTTTTCCCTTGTGGGAGCGTCTCGGAGCAGTGCAGGATCACAAAGTGAGGGTTCACCCATTTAAGACAGAGATGAGAAGGAATTTCCTCTCTCAGAGGGTCGTGAAGCTGTGGAATTATGTAACACAGGGGGCTGTAGATTCTGGGTTGTTCAGTCTGTTGAAGGTTGAGAGAGGCGCATTTTAAATCAGTAAAGACGGCAAGAGATATGGGGATAAGGCGGGAAAGAGGAGTTGAAGATGATCACATCAGATCAGTCAGGACGTCACTGAAGGCTGGACCGGTGTTGATGGGCCTAATGGCCTACATCTGCTCCTACGTCTTATGGTCTGCAGTCTCGTTCCATCTAATCCCAATATCACTGCTTTTAATCCATTGTTCATTCGTCTGCATATCAATTTCCCCCTTAAACTCTAAGGGCCTAGAATATTTAGTTAGTGGAATTACCAATCAGAATGGACCATAAATACACTGAATGCTAAATACTGACCGCTGCACTGACACTAGAAATAGACACAATGACTGACTTATTGCTTCAGTCTCACCGCTCACCTATTTTTTTGTGGATTGAAATTCTTAAAGGAGTTGGCAGGTCCTGATGGCTCGCCACACATTCAAACTCAGCCCCACTCAGCCAGGCTTGTGTGGAGATGTTTAATTTGCTGACCACGCTCTCAGTATCTGCCCCAGGCTGGTCGGCAATCTCTGATTTCAGCAGCTTCTTCGCTTCACTCCAGGACACGTTGACTCCAAAAGGAGCATTCGAAATGACGCAGGTTAAGGTTACAGTCGCCTCCAGTAAGACCTGTTCTATTGGCGGTGGCTGTATTGTTACTGAGGCATCAGTGCAAACGGAAGGATCTGTGAATGAAAACATGAAAATTAACCCAAGTTTCACCTTCAGAATCAGGACAGCAGGATTCAGCCTTCACTCTCTAAATGTGAATAAGTCAACTTCGAAATATCAACCCCGACAGACCACCTTTAATCTTCGATATACAATAGAAAACCAGCGTGTTCTGTGAAAACTATTATAGAATCATAGATCACTACAGCGCAGAAGAGGACCATTCGGCCCATGGAGCCTGCACCGACCGTCGAAAGAGCACTCTACCTTGGGCAATTCCCCCACCCTATCCCTGTAACCTCACAACCCCACCTAATCTTTGGACATTCAGCGACAATTTAGCATCAGCAATTCACCTAACCTGCACATATTTGCCTGCGGGAGGAAACCAAAGCACCTGGAGGAAACCCGTGCAGAGACGGGGAGAAGGTGACTCCACACAGTCACCCATGGTCAGTATTGAACCGGGTCCCAGGTACTGTGAAGCCTCAGTACTAACCACTATTGTGAAAATCGGTTAGCCCCAGTATCATTTTAATGAATCAGTATTGCAGCATTCCCAATGTGATACATAATTCCTGATCTCTGGAAAGCAGTCTTGAATGCTAATTTATAAATAGGTTGGATGACGTTTTCAACAATTTCCCCCCGGAGCTGTTATCAATAAAGGTTTCAAGGCACCCACTGCCTCTGAAATATAATCAGCTGTTTCGGAATAAAGCTGAGATCAGGTCCACCTCACTCACCAAATGATTTGAAAGTAGAGGAAACATTCTTTGCTGTTCTGATAACATCCTGAATGGTGAGCAATCCAAATGCAGCTCTTACATCAGAATGAAACACAAACTACATGGCAGTAAATTAGAACATAGAACATTACATCGCAGTACAGGCCCTTCGGCCCTCGATGTTGCGCCGACCTGTGAAACCCCTCTAAAGCCCATCTACACCATTCCCTTATCGTCCATATGTCTATCCAATGACCATTTGAATGTGTTTAGTGTTGGCGAGTCCACTACTGTTGCAGGCAGGGCATTCCACACCCTTACTTCTCTCTGAGTAAAGAACCTACCTCTGACATCTGTCCTATATCTATCTCTCCTCAATGTAAAGCTACGTCCCCTCGTGCTAGACATCACCATCCGAGGAAAAAGGCTCTCACTGATAGTCCACCCTATCTAATCCGCTGATCATCTTGTATGCCTCAATTAAGTCACCTCTTAACCGTCTTCTCTCTAACGAAAACAGCCTTAAGTCCCTCAGCCTCTCCTCATAGGATCTTCCCTCCATACCAGGCAACATCTTGGTAAATCTCCTCTGCACCCCTTCCAATGCTTCCACATCCTTCCTATAATGCGGCGACCAGAACTGGACGCAATACTCCAAATGCTGCCACAACAGAGTTTTGTACAGCTGCAACATGACCTCATGGCTCCGAAACTCAATTCCTCTACCAATAAAAGCTAACGCACCGTTCTCCTTCTTAACAACCCTAAAATAGAAGTTATTCTGTGCTTTGTACTAACTTCAGTAAATTCCTGATTTGGATTGACAGCAGAATGCAGGATTATTTATTGTTTCCTCTGTTTGTGTCTCTTACCAGACGAGGCGATGTTCAGACTTTGGGTGACCTCTTGATGAGTGACCTGGCAGGTATAGACCGCTTTGCTGAACCATTCCCCAGCGGAGACTGTCAGCCGACTGCTCACTGAGAAGTTCCCGTTCACTTCATAGGCGGGAGAGGTGACAATTCCTGAACCCATGGGTTGTCCATTCTTCAGCCACTTCACGTTAATTGAGTTTGAACGGAAATTGTTGATTGAACAGACGATGGTTGCAAATTTCTTGCTTGAGATTTCTTCATTGGAACTCACGGTGACGAGAACATTTGGGGGGATGTCATTTCCACCACCTTCAAAAACACAAGTTAACATTTCTTGCAGAAGATCTTGTAACAAATAAAATGACTTATTATGTTTAACTCTTTGTCTGCAGTCAATGTTTTTCGCCAGGAATCAGAACTATGCAGAGTACCATAAATGTATCATAAATAACCAAAGTTGTAAATAAAGGAATGACAGATTTTCTGTTTCTCACAGGTTATGTGAATTGCGCTTTCACATAGCCGTCCGTCAGTCCAGAAGTAAAACACTCGAACACGTCAGTAACGAATATTCGTTTATTCACGGCCGGGACAAATCTCTAAGTAGTCGGGGAACCACCTTCGAGAAGTGCCAAAGTCCCAGAGTACGGACTGTCCCTTTATACAATCACAGCTTAGAGGTGGTCCCCTTAAATTCCTAGATACACCAATGATTTGGCAAGGATCCAGAACATGTAACTTATATGGAATTATTATCCTGACGTAGGGTGGTTACTATGACATAATCATTAGCACGGTTCACTAATACTGCTGCTGCTAACGGTTTTCTTATCCTATCCGTCCATCAGGTCGAACTTCCTTATCTCTTTCCCTCTCATGCTCCTGAGTCAGCTCTTTCACATTCCAATGCCCATTGTCTCAGTTGACAAGGTTTTACACACTCATCTTTGCTGTCTCTGCACTAACAGATACAGAGATATGTTCTCATTCCATTCTCTCAACCCTTTAACATCTTTTACTTGATGATCACAGATATATTTCAGAACCTTAATATTACGTACAGACAGCAAGGTTAAAACAAGACAATAAATGTAATCCACTTCCACATTTCCACAACACTTACATTTCATTCCAATGCTCTTGTCTGAGCCTCTGTGTCGAACCTCACAGCTGATTTTGCTGCATCCCCCCTCTGACTCGGTGATGGTTAACTGGCTGCTCAGGGTGTAGGTTCCCTTCAAGTTTCTCACTGACGGGTATTTCTTAACACCAGTGGTGATCGGCTGCCCATCTTTCTTCCAGGTAAGTCTGGTGATTTCTGGGGAGTAGTCCATCGCCAAACAACCGTAGGTCACGGAGCCATCGGTGTTGTGTTGCTGACAGGAGGAGACCAGGCTGTAGAGAGTGGGCGGAGACGGTGTCGCTGGGAGAGAATGGCCCATTCAACAAGTTAGACTCTGGGATCGTATTTATTCAGTAACGTAACCTTTCAATATTCGACTATAACTATGAGTTTATTCTAACATTTTCCTATTAAATGCAACAACGATATTTCAGCATTTATTTGATCTATCATTTGAGAATCACCACCTGTTCGCCCCCTCATTATAAACTCACATATCTTTCTCCGTCCCTATCACCTGGCAAAAAAAGAACATTTTGATGTAATCTGAATGGTGTAACTTTCATTGGATTGAAAGAGAGGAGCAGAGGGGTTATCCCCATTTTTTCAGCCACCATGTAATACAAAATGGAAATGTCCCATAGTTCCTGAGTCTCCCTCCTTTTTAGAGTTTACTGGTGGGGATTTAACCTGAGCGTCACCACACCTCAGGCGAGAGGCAAGGTTGAGAATGGGAGTTTTCATGAATAACCTCAGCCGGTGCAGCAATTGAACCCGCGCTGCTGGGATCGCTCTTCATCACGAACCAGCCGTCCAGCTAACTGAGCTGTGTACGTCACAATCCAACTACCTGAGCTGTGTACGTCAGGATCCAGCTAACTGAGCTGTGCAGGTCACAATCCAGCAATCTGAGCTGTGTACGTCACAATCCAGCAATCTGAGCTGTGTACATCACAATCCAGCTAACTGAGCTGTGTACGTCACAATACAGCTAACTGAACTGTGTACGTCACAATCCAGCGAACTGAACTGTGTACGTCACAATCCAGCTAGCTGAGCTGTGTACGTCACAATCCAGCTAGCTGAGCTGTGTACGTCACAATCCAGCTAGCTGAGCTGTGCACGTCACAATACAGCTAACTGAGCTGTGTACGTCACAATCCAGCTAACTGAGCTGTGTACGTCACAATCCAGCTAACTAAGCTGTGTACGTCACAATCCAGCGAACTGAGCTGTGTACGTCACAATCCAGCTAACTGAGATGTGTACGTCACAATCCAGCTAACTGAGCTGTGGACGGCAAATCCAGCAAACTGAGCTGTGTACGTCACAATCCAGCTAATTGAGCTGTGTACGTCACAATCCAGCTAACTGAGCTATGTACGTCACAATCCAGCTAACTGAGCTGTGTATTTCACAGTCAACAACATTTTGTGATAAAGAAGTTGTATCTTCATTTATATCATTGCAGTTTTGGAAATTGCCTTTTTTCAAACTGACTGATCCCTCTCCTCTCTCCACCTCACTACCCCCACTCCCCAAAACACTCCACTTCAGAATGCACACTTATGTAATTACAACAAATCTCTAAATTTGAGTAGTTGCAACATTCTCTAATTTTAGGATCATGCACATTAACAGCGGGAGGCGGCCATTCTGCCGTCGAGCCCCCTCCACCATTCAATAATGGCTGTGTTGATTGTTGTGTTAACTCCACATTCCTCCTGTCGCTGAGACCGGGCTGTGTGCCCCGCGTCTCTGTGCGTTTCCCCATCTCTCTGTGATTCGCGCTGGACCTCTGCACCGTTCACCTGCTCCTTTCACTTTCTTCCACATCTCGTTGTTCTTTGTCCACTGCTCGTCTCTTTCCCCAGTTCTTTGAATATTTTCCGGTTCCTGACACTTTCCATGGGCTGTTTGAACTTCTCGCCAGTATTTTGCGCTTTACCCCGATTCTTTTCGCTGATCGCCCGCTCCATGGACTTTCCTCCGGATAGCTGCAATTCTCTCAGCTCTCTGCGCCTTCACCGGCTTGGTGCACTACCCCCGGCTCTCTGTCCCTTTCCTCTGCTCTCTCTGCTTTCTACCAGCTCTCTGCCCTTTGCTACGGCTCCCTGTGCTTTCCCCAGCATATCTGCCCTGTTCACCACATCTCTGTTTCCCCCCACATCTCCGCTCTGTCCCTCACATCTCTGTGTCCCCCTCCCCCATTCCTGCCCTGTTCCTCGCCTCCTTGTTCTTTCCCTGGCCCTGGAAGTTACTCCGGCTCCGGCGCTTTCTCCCGGCTCTCTGAACTATCCTCTCCCGGGCCGCACAGACACTTTCGGGCGCCAGTCGTGCTCATGCCCCGCTCCAGTTCTCTCTTTCTCTCTCGTTGCAGACATTCGGGACCGATTTAGGGACCGTGCGTAAGAGAATGAGTGAGTAACAGAGTGAGGGTTGGAGAGTGAGAGGGGGTGAGTGAGTTGGGTGATTGAGGATATAAGAGTGTGGATGAGTCGGAGATAATGGTTGATTGACTGAGTGATGGTAAATGGTGAGGGTGTGTCACTAAGGGTGAATGACTCAGGGTGGGTGAGGGCAGTAAATGAGACGTGGAAAATAAGTGAGGCCGAGTGAGTAAGTTTCGGAGTTGAGTTTGTTAGTGCAGTCGTGTAGTGAACATGAGAGCGAAGGTGAGTGAGTGAGGGTGGGAGAGTCAGGATGGGTTACTGTGGGTGAGTGACTGGGTGGGTGACTGAGTGAGAGTGAATGAGTGAGAGTGAATGAGTGAGGTGAATGAGTGAGGGTGACTGAGTGAGGGTGAATGAGTGAGGGTGAATGAGTGAGAGTGAATGAGTGAGGGTGAATGAGTGAGGGAGAATGAGTGAGGGTGACTGAGTGAGGGTGAATGAGGGAGGGTGAATGAGTGAGGGTGAATGAGTGAGGGTGAATGAGTGAGGGTGAATGAGTGAGGGTGAATAGGTGAGGGTGAATGAGTGATGGTGAATGAGTGAGGGTGAATGAGTGAGAGTGAACGAGTTACGATGAATGAGGTTGTATGAGTGTGGCTGAGTGATTGAGGTGTTTAACTAAGAATTAGCGGATGAGCTTGGTTGTGTGAGGGATATGAGCGGCGAGAATGAGTGTGGGTGGGTGAAAATGAGGCAGTGAATGTGAGTGGGTGCGTGACTGAGGGTGATTTAATGAGGTTGGGTGAGTAAGGGTGAGCGAGTTAATGAGGGCGTGTGAGTGAGTGTGGGTGAATAAGGATGAGTGAGTGTGCGTAAGTGAGGGTGAGTGAGTAAATGTAAGTGAATGACAGTGTGTGAGTGTGAGTGCGAGTGGGTGAAAGAGGGTGGGTTAATGATGGTGTGTGAGTAAGGCTGGGTAAATGAGTGTGCATGGGGGTATGTGGGTGAGCGAGGGTGTGTGAATGAGTGCGAGGGCAGTGTCAGTGCGTAAGAGTGAGTCAGTGTGGGTGGGTGAATGAGGGTGAGTGAGTGAGGATGGGTGATTGAGTCAGGTGAGAGACTGAATGAGGGTGGGCGAAAATGAGTGAGGGCGGGCGTGTGAGGGTGGGTGAGTCAGTGAGTGATGGTGGGTGACTGAGTGAGGGTGAATGTGAGTGAGTGATGAGGGTAGTGTGAAGGTGAGTGAATTAGGTTGGTCAATGAGGGTGAGATAGTGATGGTGAGTGAGGGTGTGTGAGGGTTTGTGAGCGAGTGTGTGTGTGTGAGTGAGTGGTGAGGGTAGTGTGAAGGTGAGTGACTTAGGTTGGGCTAGTAAGTGTGAGCCAATGAGGGTGAGTGAGGGTGTGTGAGTGAGTAATTGTGTGTCTGTGAGTGTGTCTGTGTGAGTGAGTGATGGTGTGTATTTGAGTGAGTATGTGCGAGAATAAGTGTGTGAGTGAGTGTGTGTGAGTGAGGGTGTGTGACTGAGTGAGGGTGAGGGAACAGGTGAGTTAGGGTTGATGAGTTAGAGTGGGAGCGTACCATTGGCTGAAAGAGGGCGAGTGAGCGTGTGGGCCTGAGTGGGTGAGTGAGATTGGCAATGTGTGTAAGGGAGAGTGTGCAAGTGTGTGTGAGTGTGTGACAGAAAGTGTATGAGAAAGACAGCATGTGAGAGACAGGGTGTGTGTGTGTGTTGGCAAGAGACCCTTTGTATAAGTGTGTGTGTGAGAGTGTGTGTAAGAGAGAGAAAGGATATGTGTGAGAAATAGAGTGTGTGGGAGAGAGACAGTGTGTGAGAGGCTGGATGCGAGTGTGTGGAAAAGTAAGTGCGCGAAAGAGATAAAGTGTGCGCATTTATCTGTGGGAGTGTGCATGTGGGAGAGAGGGGGCGGAGATGAGAGAGAGGGTGTGAGATGATGTATGTGTGAGACAGATTCGTGTGTCTGACAGAATATCCAAGAGAGTGGTAGTGTGCGTGAGAGTTGGTCAGAGAGAAAAAGTGTGTGAGTGCAAAAAATGTGTACTTGTGTGAGAGTGTATTTCTGTGCAAGGAAGTGTTTGAGTTTGTGTGTGTGAGCATTTTCTCTGTGGGTGTGTGAGAGTGTGGTAAGAACGAGAGTGCGTATTTGTGCTTTGAGAGATTGTGTGTGAGAGAGAGAACAAGAGAATGTGTCTGATAAAAGCAAATTATTGCCGATGCTGGAATCTGAAACAAAAATAGAAAATACTGCAAAATCTCAGCAGGTTTGACAGCATCTCTGGAGAGAGAAGAAAACTTCCTTCTGCCCCTTCTCTCTCCACAGATGCTGTCAGACCTGATGAGAATGTCCAGCATTTTCTGAGTGTTTGAAAGTCTGTTTGTGTGTGGGTGTGTGAGAGAAGCAGTGTGTGAGAGCGAGAGTGGAACTGTGTGTGTGAGACGGTGAGTGTATGTGTGACAAAGAATATGTAGATGTATGAGTGTGTGTGTGTACTTGTGTGAAAGAGTGTATGTGTCTGTCTGGCTCACTCCCAGTTTCCATATTCTCATTCACCCTCACACTCCACAAATATTCCCATCCACTCTCACAGTGAGTGTGGGCGACTCAGTCAGCATAATCCGGTTCGCGGACCATGGGCTGGACAATCATTTAAATCGTTCACAGATACGTTGTCCATTGACTTTGTCAATTAACGTGCATAATTTCACCGAGCAATGAAATGAAATGAAAATCGCTAATTGTCACAAGTCGGCTTCAAATGAAGTTACTGTGAAAAGCCGCTAGTCTCCACATTCCGGCGCCTGTTCAGGGAGGCTGATACGGGAATTGAACCGTGCTGCTGGCCTGCCTTGGTCGGCTCTCAAAGCCAGCGATTTAGCCCTGTGTTAAATCAGCATTTAGCTAAATCCCTAAATCACATTGCTAAATGGGGCAATATGTTTCCAGATATCTGATTCGATAACTCGCAGCTTGTTAGTTCGATGTTTATTCTGTCTACTTGACCTCTGCGGGGAAAGGCCCTCAGGTCACGCACAGGTCATTTTAAGATATAAAATAAAGTCCCCACTCCTCCTCACAAAAGCTCCTATCTCCCGCTGCAAGGATGGAGATACAATGCTGGTCTGATATAAAATAAAACATCTGCTACATTGTCGAGCGACAAGAGCCTGTCAGAGACTGGGAATTCTGTGTCAGGTAATTCAAAACCTATCTCCCAAAGGCATTTTACCATCCACAAGTCTGGTCTGTGATTGAATCACTTCCACTTCTCTCAATGATTGAACCACAAAATAAACTGCAGAAATTCAACATTGTCCAGGACAAAGCCGACGCCAAATTAGCCCCATTCACTGTCTTAAACATTCACTCCCTCCATCACTGACAAACGTTGGCAGCAGTGTGGGTGATATACAAGATGCACTGCAGCAACCCTCCAAGGCTTCATCGAAAATGCCTTCCAAACACCCAACCTCTACCACCTAGAAGGACAAGGGCAGCAGATGCATGGGAACACCACACCTGCACTTTACTTCCAAGCCACACACCATCCTGACTTAAAACTGTCCCGATTCCTTCACTGTTGCTTGGTCAAAATGGTGAAAATCTCTCCGTCACAGCACTGTGGATGTATCTACACCACATGGACTGCAGCTATGCAAAAAAGTGATTCACATCAACACTTTCTCAAGGGGCAATTAGATAGCAAAAGCTGGCCTCACCAGCGACTATAACATCCTGATTAAGATTAAATGTAAAATACAGAATAATTTGTCTCTTTTCTTGCGCCATTAAATAGTAAGAAGTCTTACAACACCAGATTAAAGTCCAAAAGTTTTCATTCAAACACGAGCTTTCGGAACACTGCTCCTTCCTCAGGTGAATGGCGAGGTATGTTCCAGAAACATGTATACAGACAAAGTCAGAGATGCCAGACAATGCTTGGAATGCGAGCATTTGCGGGTAATCAAATCATTACAGATCCAGAGATAGGGGGTGATCCCAGGTTAAAGAGGTGTGAATTGTCTCAAGCCAGGACAGTTGGTAGGATTTTGCAAGGATCACTCCCTATCTCTGGATCTGTAATGATTTGATTACCCGCAAATGCTCGCATTCCAAGCATTGTCTGGCCTCTCTGACTTTGTCTATATAAATGTTTCTGGAACATACCTCTCCATTCAGCTGAGGAAGGAGCTGTGCCCCGAAAGCTCGTGTTGAAACAAACCTGTTGGACTTTAACCTGGTGTTGTAAGACTTCTTACTGTCCTCACCTCAGTTCAACGCCGGCATCTCCACATCATGGCCATTAAATAGGATAAGGACTGTTATGACAAGGAATAAAAGAGAATAAATCTCCCTCTGCATTGCCTACTCTAACATTCCAAAGGCAGATGCAGCAATGATTAAAAAGCAACCAGATCTCCTACACTACCTGGCATTTCTGAATTGTTCTTTCTGACTGTCACAATTTGGGGCAAGTATCTCAGTCTGAGGCGCCTCGTCAAACATAAAGTAAAACTTTCACATTCCTCACAGATACCATTTAAAAAAAAAGAAATCAGTCAAATTCCATCCCCTAAAATACAAGAGAATGAATTATTCAAGCTGTTTCATTCTAATTGATCAATGGTCAATTTACGACAACAACAACTCAATAACTTCTTTGAAATTAAACTGATATTAATTTCAAAGCTTCCATCGCCTTTCAGATATTTCTCGCTGTATGTCTGAACTGAGCACAATGTATTTTCACTGAGAATGAGCACATTAAATATAACAGGTTCAGGGGAGTTTAATGACAGTGATCCAGTGATACGATAAGAAATAAAGAAACCAGGAAACATTCACATTTAAAACCGATTAGCTGATTTGATCTAATTAATTAATTAAATTTAATGAAATAAACAGGGCGAAACACTTCATCCACCTGAGTAAAGAAATTATTGTTTTCTAAATTAATTTTGGTTACAATTACAGATTCTCTAAATGCTTGACTGTCGGGGGGCATTTATGTTTAATTAGTTAGTACAAATATGTTATTGCCTGTTGGTTAATTGTCAATTAGGTGTCTTGTCAGATTATTTGCACTCTAATAAAAATAATAAAATGAGTTTTCTATAATTCAGAACTAGTTCCTGCCTGGAAGTTTGTTACAGCATCTGAGTTTAATTAAATCTTCAGCGATGCTAAACAATAAATATCAAATAACTGGATGGAAACATTCAAACATGTATAATATTTTTACTGAAAAATAACCATGTTTTAATGTTTAACTTTTTTGTTTTGAACTGCTCTGTATTAACCTACAAAAATGTTAACTATTAATATTTCTGAACGCATTGATAAATCTTGAATTTCATCTATTCACAGAGTGTAATTCTCAAGATAAGTCTATGAGTGCAATATTTCAAATACTTTCAACTGGGCTGACATCGCGAAAACTGTCCCTGTGAGGTGTGATGGCATTACATCATCTGTTTGTTAAAGCGAGACTCCCGAGTTTCTAAACTGTCGCATATAAACTATATATATAAATAAATAAAGTGGCAGGCTGTTTGTGATCAATTAAAGTGCTTCCTAGATTTAATAACTCGACTAATCTCTGTAATTTAATTATTAAAATTATTATGAAAGGAGATCCAAATTAATTAGTGTAAAATACGGTTAAAACTGTTCATTCAGATCCTCTACAAAACTAAACATGACGAGCAACTGGAGTAAAGATATTGTTACTCAATTTAATATTTAATATAAATAAGCATGCGGCTCAGATATAATCTGTCCTCCTGTTCTGTAATTTGTCTTTCATATACTTCTATTCCATATACAGCACAGTTGTGCGAAACAGGGTATTATTATTTATTGCAAAGCTAATACTGTGTGTAATTAAATTAATCTCTTTGAATTTCAAGCTTTTACTTGTCAATCTCCTGCCCAATGCAGTCTGAACATTCTTCCAATTCAAATAAAATCATATGAACAATTCCTTCACTGTCAGTGGCTTCCAGGTCGCAGAAAACTCTTTATGATTAGATTAATGACAATTATCTCACTATCCAACTATAAATGGCATTGAAGGAATCATGAATCATAATGAAGAAGCAGAATCATATAGTTGTGGCTGCACAGAAATAATATAACAATCGGACACATAAATTGCAAATTGCAAAGTTAAACTCCTATTTAAGTAAATGCAAATGTTATCGGGGATATACAAATTAAAGCAAAAATCTCTTGTGCAACTGAACACTGCTGTAGAATCGGTACGGTCTGATTAATCTGTAATCATCAATTAAACATTTTAAAACGCCCGAATATATCTTTAATTATTTTGTTCATTTCCGAAACCTGCCTCTTTTCTCCCTACAATCGCATTTCAAGCAGGTTCAAACAATTAGAATGCATTGTGCTAGAAAACATGTAACTGTCAATATCACCGAGTTTAAACAATGTAGAAACACCAAACCGGTTTTTAAAATCACCCAGACACATAATCCCCTCAGCAGGAAAACACCAAAACTCATCACTGAGGGACTGAAACCCGTTTGCTGGAGAAGCAGCTCAATTCCACATTGAACACAATCAAACGTAACATTTCAAAAACATCTCAATATCGAATCCAGCAGACAAGCTCGCCACCAAATGTATGAATTATCAAATAAATAAAAATATGGAATAAAAGCAGTATCATTGTGAGGAAGTAGGACAGGTCCAAAAATAATATTGAAACTTTACGATATTTTATTCATATTGGGCTATATTGAAACATATTTAAATATTTAATGTTTGCAGGAGATGGTAAAAGCTGCAACCATCAGATGCCACCGTGATGAAACATTGCTGAGAAGCGAGGCTGTGATAGCAGGAACAAATTATGTTTGGAAGGAGCATCTAAAACTGTAATTTATTTTAATCTGCAAATAGTACTTTTGAAAAACCTAATATCTTGTCTGTTTTTAGCCTATAATCATGCGTCAAGCAGTTTCAAACGCGTGTATTGTTTTCATCCAATTACAAAACATGTAGCCGCTCAATATCATCGAGTTCAAACAACGCAGAAACAATACAGAAACAATGCTGAAACGTCACACCGCTTCACAGATTTTACTTATTCAAAGTTACCCAGACATAATCTCCTCAGCTGATAAACACCAAATCACATCCCCGAGAGGTTAAACCTCGATTCACGGAGAAGCAGCTCAATTCTACAAACACTTTGAACAGAATCAAACATAACATTTGAAGACAATCTCAATGAGAACCCACCAAATCCGCCAGTCACCAAGTGAATTAATTGTTACCCTAAACAGAAATGTGGAATAAAAGCGGCAAAATTGTGCGTAAATGGAACATATTTAATAAATGAACACAGAAAATTTCGCATATTTTGTGAATATTGGGTTAGATTTTTAACACTTGGTGGTAAAACTTGCAGCCACCAGATGTCACCGAGATTAATCATTGCAGAAACGCCAAACTTTTTAACAGTCGTTGGATATTGAAAGTAACCCGGTTACACAGTATCCTCAGTAAATAACCACCAAATCATAACAACCAGGGACTGAATCCCTCAACAGAAACTTTTGTCAAGAGGCAGAATAATTCTCTTTCCCCTTTTCAGCAAAATCGTATGAAACATTGCAAAACAACGCAATACAAAATCCAGCAAACTATAATTCAGCGAACGAATGAATTGTTAACTTAGAGAAAAATATAAAACTAAGACTCAAGTAAAACAGTGAGTAAATAATTGCACGGTTCTTACCTGCAGTCACCGTCACCATGGTCCCTTGTCCCCAGTAGTCTAGATAGTCACAGTGTCACATTCCCTGGGCAGTTCCATACAATAACCGCACCTGCACAAAATAGACAGAAATCCACTTTATTTTAAATATTCACAAACCAGCAGCAAAAGAAAGCCAAGGTGAATGTTCATGAAATTATAATTGTATTTGTGGATATCGCTTGCTCTTCATAAATGTTTTACATTAAGAACATGTTATTGAAATCACCAACTGATTGGCGAATAATTATCACAGATTTTCCACATTTCTTCTTATCATTTGGACAGAGATGGATATATAAATAATACTTCACTATGAATAAAGTTGGATTGTAAAAGGGATCACTGAGTCAGCCTCAGTTCATTAGTGCTGAGGGGATTTTGTATTGACACTAGCTAGTGTGCCCCCGCCCCCCCCACACCCCAGGTATCTGGTATCTTGCGCAGTAATAGACGGCGGTGTTTTCGGTCTTTAGGTTCCTCATGTCCAAAGAGAAGATGTTGTTTGAAGTGTCTTTGGACGCAGTAAATCGATCCTTAATTGCTGGGGTATAGATGTTGTCTGATGAACTATAATAATATACCAAGCCCTCCAGCGCCTGTCCGGGAAGCTGGCGGAACCAGCTCATGTAGCCACTGCCAAGATTGAAGCCGCTGGTTTTACAGGTCAGTGTCAGGGAGCCTCCGGGACGCCCGGTCTCTGCCTCCGGCTGAGTCAACACAACATCCGACTGGACACCTGTAAAAATATATCAAAAAGCCCGAGGATTAATGCTGGTGAAATGATTGGTGACTCTGGGAACATTCCAGAGAGAGACTAACACTGAGACAGTAACAGTGAGAGACTTGGACAATAAAAACTACTCACGGGATAAGAAAGTCAGCAACAAACTGAGAGAAATGGCCCACCTCATCCTTCTGGTCATTTGGGGGAAATGGTTGTGTCAGGAATTCAGTGAACAAACCAGCTCCCGGACTGTTGGATTCGGGTCCCAGTGAGCGGCATTTAAATACCCGGCAGAAGGGGGCGGCTTTCCAGGCGCCGCCTGTTGATTCCCTGGTGGAGGCGGCGACTGGATCCACGTCCCACCTTCCACACCCCCAACAGAATGGACACAGAGATTTACTATATGTTATTGTTAAAGTAGACATTTATCTGTATCGGGATATTTGTTTGAATGGATTCATTTTATTATCTGTAATCTGAAATTATATTTTCGCATCTGTTAATAAAAGTTAATTTCATTGTAAATTCAGTCCCTTTATTTCTGCACTCCATCATAAGTGGATGAACAGAAACAGATTAACTATATTATGATGAAATGACGTCTGTCTGTCTGATTTGCAACAACTCCGGGTCTCTATCCAATTAAAATAATAATTTATAATTTATCAGCAGAATTGTTCTCGATTTCGGTAACTAAATACGGGCAATGAATAAAGTGATTCTATTTAAAGTATGCACGGTTATCATTAAATAATGTAGGTCTAGTGCCAAGAAGAAACTCTAACAATACACAATGTTTCTCCTCGTATTTCTCGAACTGTCCATGAGCCTCAGACAGTCCTGTGAACATTAGCGGTAAAATAACCCGCTTGCCTGATAATTCAGCAGTGAGTTGACAGAGAGACATAAAATTCACATCAGCTTTTGACAGAGAAGTTAATGAATCGGAACGGACGCGGCGATCAGCAAAGTTATCCTTCAGCATCCAAATCATTGCCGCTAATTTTACTGTAAGAAGTCTTACAACACCAGGTTAAAGTCCAACAGGTTTGTTTCAAACACGAGCTTTCAGAGCGCAGCTCCTTCCTCAGAAAGCTCGTGTGCGCTCCGAAAGCTCGTGTTTGAAACAAACCTGTTGGACATTAACCTGGTGTGGTAAGACTTCTTACTGTGCTTACCCCAGTCCAACGCCGGCATCTCCACATCATGGCTAATTTTACTGACCAGCGGCTGTCTAACATTCACTGGTGTTGGGAACACAGGATATCAGGACATTGAGGCATATTAAGCAATATCACAGGAATAAATGTTTTATTCTCCACTAAAGCAGGTCATGAACTGGTAATTTCTCCACTCATTGGCAGCAATGAGAGGGACTGTTAAATAATGGAAATCAGCACAAATTAAACTGTACAGAACACTTTGTTAATCAGGTAAAAGAGACCACTCCATTTAAAAGACATCAAGAACTCGGAGAATATTGTAGGAATCTCCCCCCCCCCCCCCCCCCCCGCCCCCCCCCCCGCCGAGTTCAAAGCAGTTTTTTTTACATTTAATTCATTCTATTTTATTTTTTGTAATTTCACTTATCTTATTGAACTTGTGGATTGGGTTAACCAACACCACTCACTCTCACTTCATTAGGCTCTTAACAAACGGACTTTAATAACTAGAGTGACCTTTACTCAGAACTAATATAAATTAAATAGCATCTGGTCAGGTTACTATTTTCCGATTGTGTTTAATCTCATAGTGAACAAAACAGTCAGTGAATATATTTCTTTGCATGGATCACCATTTAAAACGTTCACCTCATGTGCGACTAAACATTTATTGTTTGAATGGATAAATCCCATTTAATCCATTCATATTCAGGTAAATCTGCCTCACACAGTATTTGGCAGCAATCCAGCCGCCTGCAGTCAGGGAGGCTCGAATGTCCAAAGTTGTTTACAGGAAGCATCTGGATTTGTTTTTCAAAGATCTGTTTCCTCAGTACTGGCCGCTTGGCTGCAAGCCAACTTCAAACTCTTAACATTGCCAATGAGGACTATTTATAAACAAATCTACCCAGCAACAGTACTGCACATAATTTTATGTTTTAAATTGAGAACCGTTTTGAACTGTTCCCATCTCTAAGGAAAGGAGAGTTATACAGCTTTTCTAGCCTCTCTTAGCAACAGTAGCCGGCTGGAGGATCTCTCCCACATCTCATAACATTGTGATGATGCATAGAAATACATTCAGACTATCAGACAGGGGATACATTTTGTAATAGATAAACATGTAATTTATGTGTTTTTCCCTTTAACTTCCTTGGAATGTTTGACTCACTGGCAAGACCAGCATGTGATCCCTGTCCCTAATTGCTGTTGAACTGAGTGGGCCAGCTCAGAAGGAACTGAAGAGTCAGACATGTTGCTGTCCGACTGGAGCCACATGTCGGTGAGACCAGGGAGGGATGTCAGATTTCCTTCATTGATGATGCAGAGGGGATTTCATGGTCACCATTAGTATGTATTCCAGATTTATTAATTAAATTCAAATTCCACCACCGGCCATGGTGCGATTTGTACCTGAGTCCCCACAGAATTAACCTGGGCCTTTGGATTACTGGTACAATAACATTAATACTACACCACCACGTGCCAAAAGATAAAATGATGACTGCTTTTATGTCGGGATGTATGTTGGTTGGATGCCTGAATATTTTGATTGAGGAATCAGTGAATGTGGTTGATGGTCTGAAAGATATTGTTCTACATTCTTAACTTTGCGCTTGATAAATTAAAGCAGGTCCTTCATAATTTGTGTCAGTCTAATACATTCGGTGGTTCAAGATTTTCTGGATGCTTTCCATCCCCAGACTATGGGGAACTAACGAGCTGGACGTCATTATAAGGAAACTGGAGATATTCCTGCGGTTCTGGTGATTCTTCTCTGCTGATGGCGAATCTTCATCTCAAAGAGAGAATGCAGGAATATGATTACATTTGGGACGGTTGTAATATTGTGGGCATGTGGTCATATCATGTACAATAAGTCACTCCAGATGTCCCAACCCAAATTAATGAAGACACCAGACTGAAAACAGAAATCCTGTGAAACTCAGTGGACAGCTGCAGACGTTGCATTACTTTTCAAAACAATGTAATAACAAATCGGGATTTAAAGATTCATTAACGTCACATTAGGTACAGGTATTTTCATTTCTACCGGCACTTTAAAAATCGGCACACACTCCAGTCTGGAGATTATGTGTGACGATGAGGTGATCACTGACCAATACAGCGCAGAGGCTGCTGGGTAGCTGCATATTAACCTCGGTGTGGTTTAATTCCATTTCACATTGAATTCTGATGCAGATGTTACTTGTTGGTGACAGAATGGTCAACGCTATCGCAATGAAGTTTAATCGCAATAGATTATGTTAAACATAGGAATTAGGAGCAGAAGTAGGAAATTCAGACCTTCGACCTGCTCCGCCATTCAATCATCATGGCTGATCTCTTCCTGGTCTCAAATCCACCTCCCTTAAATGAATTGCTTCACATATTGTAAAACCAAATGCCGAAAATAATTGGTGAATGTAACTATTTATTTTGTGAGTTGATCATAATTTATTAATATAATTATTTAACTTTGTGAATTGTGACAATTGGTAACATTCGCCATGGAAGTGCTAAAGAATGACCATCTCCACCAAATAGAATCTAACAATCTCTCCTTGACATTCAGTGATATTGCTATCGCTGAATTCCCAATTATCAATACCCTGGGGTTACCATTGACCAGAAGCTGTCCTGGAATGATCATATAAATGCTGAGGCGCCATGATCCGTTCAGGGTCTAGGAAATCTGTGGCGAGTAACTCACTCCTGACTCCCAAAGCCTGTTACCATCTATAAGGCATAAGTCAGGAGTGTAATTGAATACTCTCCAGTTGCCTGGCTGGGTGCAGCTCCAACAACATTGAAGAAGCTTGACACCTTCCAGGCCAAATCAGCCCGCTTGATTGTCACCCTATGTGCAAACACCCTTATGATGGACATGGATAGAATGGATGGCAGGAACTCATTCCCAGGGTGGCGAGGTCAGTCACCAGGTAGCATAGGTTTAAGGTCCGTGGGGCAAAGTTTAGAGGAGATGTGCGAGGCAAGGTTCCATCCACAACCGACGAACAATGACAATAATTTACCATCCGCAGGATGCACCGCAGAAACCCATCAAGTCTCCTTTGAAACGCCTTCTAAACCCAGGCCCATTACCTTCTAGAAGGAAAAAGCAGCTGACACATGGGAAGGTCACTTGAGGGGCAGCAGGGTAGCATGGGGCAGCAGGGTAGCATGGTGGTTAGCATACATGCTTCACAGCTCCAGGGTCCCAGGTTCGATTCCCGGCTGGGTCACTGTCTGTGTGGAGTCTGCACGTCCTCCCCCTGTGTGCGTGGGTTTCCTCCGGGTGCTCCGGTTTCCTCCCACAGTCCAAAGATGTGCGGGTTAGGTGGATTGGCCATGCTAAATTGCCTGTAGTGTCCTAATAAAAGTAAGGTTAAGGGGGGCGTTGTTGGGTTACGGGTATAGGGTAGATACGTGGGTTTGAGTCGGGTGATCATGGCTCGGCACAACATTGAAGGCCGAAGGGCCTGTTCTGTGCTGTACTGTTCTATGTTCTATGTCACCACCTGGAAATTCCCCTCCAAATCACTCACTATCTTGACTTGGAAATATATCGCAGAATCTTCGGTGTCGCTGGTTCAAACGACTAGAACTCCCTCCCTAACAGCACCGTCGGTGTACCTACACCAGAGTGACTGCGGAGGTTCAAATAGGTGGCACACCACCACTTTGTGAAGGACAATTAGTGATGGTCAATAAATCATGGCCAAGCCAGCGACACCCGCACCATGTAACTTAATTTAAAACTGTACCAATTTTTGTGAAACGACGATAATTGGTGAATTCAATTATTTATATTCATAATTGAATGAAGATTGATGAATATAATTACTATGTTTCTGAACATTCGTGGCCTGCTCCTTCTCTGATGGAAGATATAAACCATCCCACAGGAGATGCAAAATCATAACCAATATCTGAAAACAAAGTGGACAGAGGAAACTGCAGCAACTATTGACATATCTCACTCATAGCAGCACTGGAAAGGCCTTTGCTAGCTTCACACTTTGAACATTTCATCTGCTTGCAGGCCGAATGTAGTTGGAAGAAAGGTGTGGTGTTTGTGTCGCAAGATTTACTCTGGGCGTGATCTGTTCCCTATACCACAAGTCTACCTCTTCACCTTACCATCAGGAGAGCAGGGACTATAAGATTTGGGGATAATTGGCTGTCTCTCAAAGCTCCCCTGTCTCATTAACTTCTTCCATGGCAAAATGCACTGCATTGTACAGATTGACGATTCCACTTCCGACAGATTCTAAGTGAATAATTGAGTGAAAGAGGACCGTGTGATTGACCCAACTCTATTCGGGAGCTTTCTCTTCAAGCTGCTGATCTTTGCCTGCCCTGAAGATATGGATGAAATCCACTAGCACACTCGGTCAGGCTGCAACCCCTACAACCTTTCAGTCATCAAAACTGAGACAAAATCACAATGCATCCGCATCAGAGAATTCCTCCACGCTGAAAATTCGATCATCCAAACAAAACATCATCCATAGAGACTCATGGACTCTATCCCCAATGCATGTAACTTGTTCTTCCTTGCCATAAGCATGAGGAAAACAGTGATCGTGGACATGGTGTTGCACTTTCTGCCTTGATGTAGAACATGATGCTGACATGGGGAAAGCAGGTACTACCTTTGTTTGACTCATTAAAATGTCCATGGAACAACATCAAGCTTTGGAACGAGCTAATGGTTTATAAGGCCTAAACTCTCAGAACCTTAGGTGAACAAGTTAGAACAGTGGCAAGCACAGTTGCTTCATAGCTTCAGGGTCACCGGTTCAATATCCGCCTTGGGTCACTGTGCAGAGTCTGCACATTCTCCCCCTGTCTCCGTGGGTTCCTCCGGGCGCTCCGATTTCCTCCCACAGTCCTAAGATGTCCAGGATAGGTGGATTGGCCATGCTAAATTACCGTTAGCATCCAAAGAAAGGTTAGATGGTAGTACAGAGATAGGGTGGAGATGTGGGGATAGGGTGGAGGTACGGGTTAGATAGGATGCTGTCTCCAAGGGACTTGATGGGCCGAATAGCCTCCTTCCACACTGTAAATTCTATGATTCTATGAACCTTGTCTTCTGTCTGTGAAACAAGGAACACTTGCAGCTGTCAAGAAAAATAGCTCAAAAAATTTCATCTTTGTTGTCCGCAGTGCATTATGGATATTTACTGGCAGGACAAAATCAGAAATGCAGCAGTTCTCTCAAAGACAGAGCTTCCAAGTCCCTTCAAAACAATCAAAAAAGGTGGTTTTCACGGTTCTAGTGTGGTCTCCAAATGGAAGATGGTCACATGACAAAGGAATTTCCACTTTGCGAAGCAGCCGGAGCCACGCATCCAGTGGGGAGCCAGATATTCCACTTCAAGGTTTCTTCTAAGTGTGACATAACGTCCCTAAACCTAAATATTAAGCATCGCAATTGGGTGTCACCAGCAGCAAACGGAAAAAATGGCGGCACTTCCGGTGGGCTGGTGTGAGCCACCAGGACCAGTGGATTTAGCAGCTTTGACATTGACATAAACCGAGAATATGAAAACCCAGAACGACAATTGGGAGCTTCATGTGCAACACTTGTCTCGAAATCAGTGGATATTTGTTGGGTATCTATTAGAAATTGAAGGATGCCTGTGACCTGAGTGACATTCAGTTGTACACAGCATGGGTGCTTTCGCGCACACACACGAAACACAGATATACAGTCTCTCACACATGCATTCTCTCTGTCTTACACGCACACCCACAATTTCCCATTCAACTTAAGATCCCATCTTAACTTCCTTGGAGGCCTTGGAGACAATGACCCCAACCGTCTTTCAGCTGGTATAATGAACCAACAAATTCGCCCCAACATCATGTACGCTAAGTTGAATGTTAAATTTCCTATGGACTCCATACAGGGCCCAGGAAACACTCCTCCATTTAACAAACATGAACAAAACCGCGCGACCAGGGATTGAGCCGCTTTGCTCTGGCGCTGACCTCACTGCGCAAGAATTAGCCACCAACACCTGCAATGAGTTAAACCTTAGATTATAGCAGCTCCGCAGAACGCGATGTGATATTACATTTGTGGAGATGAATTATTGACCCATCAACATCATGGATCATACCTGCCAACGACATTTTCACAGTAACTGCAATTGCAAAATCTGGCCAGCAGATGGAATTTAAATCGAGATGCTTTACATTACATGAAACAGACATTGCCTCAATAATTACTGCATTAATTCCTGTCTCTGTTAATTTTAAATTGGGCTCCATCTGTATTTTTGTTAGACTAGACTGTCTCTGTTTACATTACACGACACTCTGTTTCAATTAATACTGCACCAGTGCATGTCGTTGTTTATGTCACACAATCACTGTGATCCAGTTTTCAATGGATAGGATCTACCTTTGCAGTTCACCCACATCCAGTCCTGAATAGTAATGAACAATTAAACAAATAGCCGGAGCAGGAGCCTCAATAAAATTCCCCTCTTCAATGATGCGGGAGCCCAGCACGTTCGTGCAAAAAACAAGACTGAAAGTTCCTGCCAGAGGTGCCGAGAGGATGATCCATCTCGGCCTCCTCCGGTGGTCTGCATCATCGTGGATGTCAGTCTTCAGGAAATTTGATTCCTCCACACGATATCAAGAAATGGCTGACAGCGCTGCAAACGTCATTAGCCCTGGCAACATTATAGCAACAATACTGAAGGTTTGTGCTCCAGAACTGGCTGGGCCCCAATAAACTTGTTCCAGTGCAGATACAGCACTGGCATGGACCCAACAATATGCAACATTATCAAACATGACCCGTTCACAAAACGCAGGATAAATCCAACCCAGCCACTTATGTCCCTTTGCAGCCCAGATCAGATATAGAGGAAAATTGTCTCTCCAGTTCTCATTAAATATCTAAAGTCATTGAATGCTCCAACCACATTTTCGAGTATAACTCCCTCTACGTATTCCAATTCATTGAACTCGATCCATTAGTTTGAAGCCAACGGGGTGAGATCGGGGTGAGCGAGATGGTTTAGCTCTGTGGGCTAGACAGCTGGTTAGTGATGCAGAACAAGGCTAGCAGCGCGGGTTCAATTCCGGTTCCAACTCACCCGAACAGGCGCCGGTTGTGGCGACTAGGGGCTTTTCGCAGTAACTTCATACATGTGTCAATAAAAATTATTATTATTATTGGCCACATGTCGATTAAAGACAATGACCCATCGTGGAGAGACATGAGATAGAACCAGTTATGAGAAAGACACAGAGAGAGATAGGATACAAGAAAATTCTACTAACACACTTGGCATGCCCTTTTCTTTAGAGATTAGAGGGAATCTTTCTTAATTATGAGCATGGATATCATAATTATATTTTTCTCATATAACTGATGAATAAAAATGTCGAAAAACAAACACTACTGGAATCCGTTGATCTATTAGCATCTTTGGATCTATTTCTGTGCTGTGTTGGTGGGGAAAGATTTGTTTTGTTTTTTTTCAGTCCAAAATCTAATCTGGGACATCTATTTCTGTGTTTATTTACATTAACACCTCACTGGTCACAATGAAATGTCCATGTCAGCAAAACGAGACAAACATAGTCACTTATTGATTAGTTTCAACTCAAAATAGCGGTTTATTTTAAGAATATTGACAGTTGGTTAAAATGAATAGAAACTTCCATCAGAACAGATGTTACTTAATTGAAATAAAAAATACTTTAAGTTAAGTATTCATTCTGAAAGTTCTGATGCCTATATTAATAAAGCATCTTTAACCAGCGACTTTTCCACTGAATGATTATTTGATTGAAATATTAACCGATTTAAAGTAGATAGATTCAAACATCAGCCAGAAGAGTGACCTATAGTCACACCAATCTCAGATCTTTTGACAAATTACAACTTGCATTTTAAAATGTTACCATTTGGAAAACGCTTGCATTTGTGAAACGCTTTACCCGACTTCAGGTCACCATCAACGCCCTTAAAACTCACTGATATATTTTTGCTGAATTTAGTCACTGCTGTAATGTTGGAAACAGAGCAGGGAATTTGTGCACAGCAAGCTCCCACAAACTGAGATGTGACAAGTGACCAACTAATCTGTGATTTTAGATGAAAAACGGACATTGGTCCAAGATACTGGGAAAAGTAGCTCTGCTCTTCAGAATTATATCAATAAGGTAATCCACCTGAAATGTGAATCTGTTCCTCTCTCTGCAGATGCTCACTGACCTGCTGAGCAGCCTACTTTGTTGTTTTTGTTTTAGATTTCCAGAATCTTCAACACTTTGCACAGTTTTAGTTCATTCTCGCCATATGGCCATCTGTGACAAAGTCAGCATTAACTGTCCATTCCGAGAAGCCGGATGTGAGCCACCTTTTTGATAAGGTGCACTTCGAGCGGTTTTATCACATTTGACTTTCTGTAGCAACTTCCCATCAACTGACGTTCTTGCTCAGCAATATCAAAGACAGTTAATAGTCAACCCATCACTGCTGAACTAGTCACATATAGGCCAAACAGAATAAGGAGGGAAGATTTCTTCTCCTGAAGATTGTTGGTGAACCTGCTGGGCTTTGGGAAATTTCGATAACTTCATCAGTATTGTAAATGACACGACGATTTGTTTCTGATATATTAATTCATTCAATTGAAAGTCCCCCAGTTGCCATAAAACCTTAATATATAGGAGCAGAAGTTGGCCAT
The DNA here is from genome assembly GCF_902713615.1 of Scyliorhinus canicula. Classification (NCBI taxonomy): domain Eukaryota; kingdom Metazoa; phylum Chordata; class Chondrichthyes; order Carcharhiniformes; family Scyliorhinidae; genus Scyliorhinus; species Scyliorhinus canicula. The sequence goes on from NW_024055461.1 coordinate 4,082,691, forward strand.
TCGGCCCATGGAATCTGATCTGGCATTCAATGAGATCGTGGCTGATCTGGTAAAATCCTCAACTCCATATTTCCTACTTATCCCCATATCCCCAGACTCCCTTCCTGATGAAAAATCTGTCTGTCTCAGCCTGGAACATATTTATTGACCAGACCACCTCTCTACGGCAAATACTTATATAGAATCACTACCCTCTGAGAGAAGAAATTCCTCTTCATCCTCGTCTGAAATGAGCGGCACCTTACTCTGCGATTGTGCCCTCTGGTCCAAGATTCTCCCAAAAGCAGAAACAACCTCTAGCATCTATATTGTCAAGCCCCCTGAGAATACTATATATCTCAGTAAGTTCGGAACTCATTTTTCGAAACTCCAGCGCGTGTAGGCCTTACCGACTGAACCTCTCCTCATGCAACTGGTCAGCGTGTTTGGCTGTTTACCGAAAGGTCTGCGCTTCAAGGCCGGATTCTTTTTTATTTGCTGACAGGTAGAGTAACAATGGGTCGAAAGGTCTATTTCTGTGCTGTGAAATGCTACCTACTTTGAAAATCCCTCCATACTCGGGATTAACCTAAAGAACCTTCTCTGAACTGCCTCCAAAATGTCTATCCTCACATAAGGAGACCAGAACCGTTCACAACATTACAATATGACCTGGAGGAAATTGTACTCCTGTGTCTGGAGTATTAGCTCAGGCCTCCAGATTGCCAGTTTTGTAATAATATTGCGAGACTGTCCCTAAGGCTGTAATAGCATCACATCTAAAAGATGGGACAATTGAACATTAAACACTCCTCCTGCATTGGATCACAGGTCTGAAGCATGTGCTCAGGTATCTGTTGTGGGAGGTGATATCGATTCCACTGAGACAAGACTGTTAACCTATCATGGTTTGTATTTTGACATTCTGAAATATTGCTCAGTGAATCTAAAGTTCAAACTAAGGGTCTAGTCTTACATGGGTCAATTTAATTTTCAAAGGCTGGTATTTTACTAGTCCTGGGTCTTACTCTGACACAATGGTAATGGTGAATGGGAATTCCACTGGCTCCATATAAAATATCAGTTATTCCAAAAATAGCATCTAAATGCAAGCAAAGCAGAAACATACGCACAACTTGATCTTCCCACTGTATGAGCTGCATGGCCAGATTGGTTGGAAACTGGGATAGTTTTTCTTAGGACCGAGCAGGTTATGGGAAGGCGTGGTAAAAATGGTCACAATTAGGAATGGTTTTGTTTGATTAATTAGGAAGAAACTTGATTCACTGGCAGGGGGGGGGTCAGAAAACAGAGGACACTGATTAATTAGATATTAATTAATTCTCCCCTCTGATTATAAACCTATCAAATTGTGTCAGGACTAGAGAGGGCGGATGCAGAAACGATGGTCCCGATGGTGGGAGAAGATAGAACGAGGGGCCACCGTCTCAGAATAGTGGGTGAACGATTTAGGGCTGAGATGAGGAGTAATATCTTCACCCTGGAAGTCGTGAATCTGTGGAATTCTCTACCACCGAAAGAAGTTGAGTCCAATGTATTGTATGTTTTCAAGAGGAGTTAGACAGCTCTTGGGGATCAAAGCTCTAAAGGGACCACATGAAACGGGGGAAAGTGAAGCAGGCTCGAAGGGCAGAATGGTCTACTCCTGCTCTATTTTCTATGTCACTGTATTACATCAAATCCGTTCCTTCTCATGTCGAATGAGACCCTGTCTTTATTTGTATTAAAGTAAACCCTGTCCCTGTCTATACTACGCTGTTCTGCTTGTGCTACACGCAATTAATACTACACTAGACCATGCATAGGATTATATTACAATAAGTTCCGCCTCTTTTATATTCCACAGGATTTGTCTCTTTATATCATATCAGGGCCTAGCTCTGTTGATATTTTACCGGACTATATTCCTGTTGCCTATTTCGATATTATAACTGATTTTATACGTTTGCTTGTTTGTACAAGTACAATCATTGTTGATTTGGAGATTATATTAATTCTTGTTAATAACTACAAGTAGTTCTATGAAATTTGCATTTGCTCTGCTATCATGTGGGCAATATTAAGTTTAATATTTTACCTGCGCTCCAGTAATGAACTGGGCTTGAGGGACAGGCCGACATGTGAACACCGGTGCACTGCCATTTGCAAAGGTTAATGGGAATTTCGGTTTTATTCAAAATGATGAATTTACTCATGTCTTACACTCTTTCGATTGGAACGTTTTTTTCACTGTGTGGATTATTTTCCTGCCTCGTTTTATATTCACCAATGACCTAATATACGGCAGTGTTAGACTGAACAGTGTTCTCACAGAATCACCAGATTTTGTATGGATTTCAGCCCAGGGAGGAGGGAGAGTGTGTGGGACGGGGATTTACAGCTTTGAGGGAACAAGAGAGGAAGTGGAGGAGGCCTTGGCACGACACAGCGACCAGGTCACCTTGATGGGGACGAGCTGCGGAGGGTGGTGGAGGTCAACAGAGGACTCAGAGGAAAGCTCGAAGACTTGGAGAAGCGCTCAAGGCGGCACAATTTGAGAATTGTGGGCTTGCCTGAAGGGACAGAGGGCCCAAGGGCAACACAATATTTCACTAAAAAGTTGGCACAGCTGATACGGGAGGGTGAGAACCCCTCCCGGTATAAACTAGACCTAGCTCATCGGCCATGAAGGCCGAAGCCCAAAGTGAACGAGCCGCCAAGGGCAGTAATTATCTGCTGCCATACGTTCGGCATGAAGGAAAATGTATTAAGCTGGGTGAAGCGGAAGCGTGAGGTGCTGTGGGATGGTACTGTGGTTCGGATCTACCAGGACTTGACGGTGGAGATGGCAAAAAGACGAGCGGCATTTGGGCGAGTGAAGGAGGCACTGTACAAAAAGGGGGTGCGAATTGGTATGGTGTACCCGGCGAAGTTGAGGGTAACGTATAATGCCAAAGACTTTTATTTTGAGACAGCGGAGGTGGCTGAGGCATTCATGAGGGCAGAAGGCTTGGCACAGACGTGAGGAGCGGAGCTGGAAGAGAGACTGTGGGATGTGTTTGAGCAGCATGTTGAAATGCTACAACTTTCGTTTTACTGATGTGTATTGTAATTTACTTCTCTTTGCATTGTTACAGAGTTCAAGTTAATGGTGGGTTGTTTGGTATTCTGTGTTGCGACGATTAAATGTTATGTTAGTGAATTGTAGGGGTTGTATTGTTGGGTTTGTTGTTTTTTATTTTTTCTTTCTCTGGGACTGGGTGGAAGGGGACGATATGTCTTTGCGGGGGGGGGGGCACCCGCGCGAGCTAACTAAAGTCAGCTAGTGAACGGAGGTGAGCTGAGAGGAGGGCTGCAGGCGGTGGAGCCTGGACAGCAGGCTTCAATGGGTCTACGAGGCGAGCGAGGGGGGGGGGGGGGCGAAGGGACGGAGGCTGGGGGATGTTGATTCAGGGGGAAATGTAGGGGGGGTTTTGGGAGAGGGGGAATTGGTTCGATGTTAACAATGGACAGGGCGGGTCAGGCTTATGGGGCAGGGCCCGCTGGATAAGAAAGGTGGGGGGGGGGGGGTGGGGGTGGGGTAAGAGACCCCCAGCAAGGATAGTCACATGGAATGTGAGAGGGCTGGGAGTTCCAGTCAAGAAGTCAAGGGTGCTTGCGCATCTTAAAAGTTTGAAAACCGATGTGGCAATGCTGCAGGAGAACTCACTTGAGGGACCAGGTGAGATTTAAAAAGGGCTGGGTTAGCCAAGTGTTTCACTCTGGATTTGATGGAAGGGCTCGAGGGGTAGCGGTGTTGGTGGGCAAAATGGTACATTTCCAGATGGAGAAGGTGGTGGCACATCAGGGGGGTAGATATGTGATTGTGACAGGGGCGCTGGAGGGGAGACTAGTGGGGGGGAGGGGGTTGGGGGGTTGGGACTGGAACTTGGTGCAGGAGCCAAGGTAGGTCAGGTCACGGCCGTGATCGCTGGTCCCATCAGCGGTCGTGAAGGCGCTGTCTGGGCTAATGGTGGAAACTGGAGGGGTGGACACTTGGAGGTTCATGCACTCAAGGGAACGGGAGTACTCGTTTTTCTCAGCAGTCCATAGGGTATACTCGCGGATTGACTTTTTTATGGTGGGAAAAGCTTTGCTGGCTGGGGTCAAGGGGTCGGAATACTCAGCAATTGCAGTGTCAGATCACGCTCAGTATTGGGTGGATATGGTACTGGAGAAGGGAGTAGCGCAGAGGCCGGGGTGGAAACTGGATGTGGGGCTCATGGGGAACCAAGTGTTCTGTGAGAAAATTGAAAAGGGAGTTAAGGAATATGTAGGTTTCAACTCTGCGGGTGAGGTGTCGAAGGCAGTTTTCTGGGAGGCTCTAAAGTTGGTAGTGAGGGTGAGATAATTTCGTTTAAGGTCAGGGTGGACAAAGAGGAGAGGTTGCAGCGGCAGAGCGTAATGGATGAGATGCTGGAAGTAGATATGAGTTATGCAGAAGATGGGGATCCAGCGAAGCTGGAAAAGAGGAAGGAACTACAGGCGAGCTTCGACCGACTATCCACCAGAAAGCCGGTGCGCCAACTGAGATGAGCAAGGGGTGCAGTTTATGAACATGAAGATAAGGCAGGTATGTTCGCAGGTCAGCTCCAGAGGGAGGCAGTGGCAAGGGAAATTCTTCAGGTGAGGGACAGGGCAGGGCAGTTGGTTTGGCTCCGGAGCGGATTAACAAGGTTTTTGAGGAGTTTTATGAGAGGTTGTACAGGTCAGAGCCACCTGGGGGAGACCGGGAGATGCAGGAATTTCTAGATGGGTTGGAGTACCCGAAGCTAGGGGAAGGGGAGAGGGCTACATTAGAAGGAGCAACAGTGGAGCAGGAGATAAAGGATGCGATAGGGAGGATGCAGTCGGGGAAGGTGGCAGGGCCGGATGGGTTCCCGGTGGAATAGATAGATAGATAGAGAAATACAGCACAGAACAGGCCCTTCGGCCCACGATGCTGTGCCGAACTTTTGTCCTAGGTTAATCATAGAATTTTGGACACTAAGGGCAATTTATCACAGCCAATCCACCCAACCTGCACATCTTTGGACTGTTATAAAATGAATATAATATGAATATTATAACAAATTCAAGGATACGTTGGCACCCCTGATGGTGGGGATGGTTGAAGAGGCGATAGGAAAGGGAGTGTTGCCACAAACCTTGGGGCAGGCATCGATTTCACTGTTGCCAGAAAAAGAAAAGGGTCCGACGGAGTGTGGGTCGTATAGGCCATATCACTTCTGATTGTGGAGGCAAAAGTATTGGTGAAGGTACTGGCGGATAGGCTGGAGTGCCTCCCGAAGGTGATGGGTGAGGATCAGGCGGGGTTCGTGAAAGGGAGGCAGCTGTTTTCCAATATTTGGAGGGGTTTGAACGTCGTTATGGCACCGGCGGAAGGGAAGGAAACAGAGGTGGTTGTGGCATTGGACGCCGAGAAGGCGTTTGACCGAGTAGAATGGGGATGCCTGATGGCAGTTCTGGAGTAGTTTGAGATTGGACCAAGATATGTGAACTGGGTAAAGCTATTATATAAGGAGCCAAAGGCGAGTGTCCGAACAAACAATATCAGCTTGAGATACTTTTTTCTCCACCGTGGGACGAGCCAGAGATATCCTATGTCGCCCCTGCTGTTTACACTTGCGATTGAGCCGTTGGCCACCGCATTAAGAAGCTCGGGTGCATGGAAAGGAATAGTGCGGCGGGGGGAATGTGCGCAGGACGTCCTTATATGCCGATGACTTGCTGTTGTATGTATCGGAGCTGAGTGCATCAATAGGACAAATATTGGAGCCACTGCGAGTATTTGGGTCTTTCTTGGGCAACAAGCTGAACCTGGACAAGAGCGAGTATTTTGTGGTATCTCGCCCGGGGGTGGGGGCTGGGATGGGGGGCTGCCATTCCGTAGGGCTGGGACTCACTTTAGATACCTGCGTGTGCAGGTTTTCCGGGAGTGGGAGAAGCTTCGTAGGTACAACATCTCTAGTTTGGTGGGGAGAGTGAAAGCCGATCTGGCAAGGTGGGATGGTCTCCCTCTGTCACTGGCGGGTCGGGTACAGGCGGTTAAAATGAACGTGTTGCCGCGATTTCTGTTTATTTTTCAATGCCTACCGATTTTCCTGCCAAAGACTTTTTTTCAGGGAGATTGAGGGGAGGATTACCTCGTTCATATGAGGAGGGAAGGTGGCCAGAGTTAGAAAGATGCTGCTACAGAGGGGAAGGCAGGCAGGGTGTTTGGGTCTTCCGAAACTGATGTACTACTACTGGGCGGCGAATGTGGAGAACGTGCTGAGCTGGGTCATAGGGGTTGATTCCCAGTGGGTCAGAATGGAGGAGAGTTTGTGCAGGGGGTCGGGACTGAAAGCAATTGCAACAGCGCCGCTCCCTATAACTCCGGGGAAATACTCAGGGAGTCCGGTAATAATAGCTGCATTGAGAATTTGGAGACAGTTTCACCAACACTTCGGGTTGGGGGTAGGGTCAAGGTAAATGCTGATTCGTGGAACCACAGATTTTAGCCAGGGAAGTGGGATGGAAGTTTTGGGAAATGGGAAGAGAAGGGGATTAAGACGCTAAAAGATTTGTTTCTTAGGGGTCGGTTTGCAGGATTGAGGGCGTTGGAAGCGAAGTATGGGCTAGAGCAGGGAGAAATGTTTAGATACATGCAGGTTCGAGATTTTGCCTGGAATGGGATACAGAACATTCGGGAGGAGCCGGCCTCCACATTGCTGGAGGCGGTGCTTACAACAAGGGGACTGGCAAAAGGGGTAGTGTCAGCGGTGTAGGGATCTATTTTGGAAGAGAAGAAGGCACCGCTGGAAGGGATCAAAGCAAAGTGGGAGGAAGAGTTGGGAGAGGTTATAGAGGAGGGGGTCTGGTGTGAGGTGCTCCGGAGAGTGAATGCCTCCACCTCGTGCGCGAGGTTAGGGCTGATACAGCTGAAGGTGGTATACAGAGCACACCTCATGAGGGCGAGGATGAGCCGATTATTTGAAGGAATAGAAGATGTGTGTGAGCGTTGCGGGTGGGAGGGGGCGGGGGGGGGGGGCGCTAATCACGTTCAGATGTTTCGGTCCTGTCCCAAGCTAGAGGATTACTGGAAGGAGGTTTTTAGGGTAATTTCTAAAGTGGTGCACGTGAAACTGGACCCGGGTCCCCGGGAGGCCATATTCGGGGTGTCAGACCAGCCAGGGTTGGGAAAGGGTGCAGTAGCGGATATCGTAGCCTTCGCCTCATTGATCGTCCGAAGGTGAATACTGCTGGGATGGAGCGCAGCCTCTCCACCCTGTGCCCTGGCGTGGCGGGGGTATCAGTTGGAATACTTGACCCTTGAGAAGATTAAGTTTGAACTGAGGGGAAGGACGGAGGGATTTTATAAGTCATGGGCATTATTCATTATGCACTTTCAAGAACTGGATAACATTCAACATCAGTTGGGAGGGATTGGTGTGGGGGTTGGGGGGAGGGGGGCTGTGTATATTACGGATGACTATGGGTAATCCCTGATTCCTTTTTGTCAATTGTTTATGTTAACATGCGGGCTGATGTTTGGGGGTTGGTGGGAGGATGGGATCGTTGTTATTGGTATGTGGATTGACATATTTGTTGCTGATTATTGTTTATTGTTGGTGGGTGTAAATTCGGGAGAAACTGAAAAAGGAGGAGAACATAAATATACTTTTTTAAATCTCCAGAACACTTCAAACTTTATGTAAACTCACGTTGGAAGTTATTTTAATTTCTGGGCATATATCTGTACAATTGTACATCTCTATCCGTGTTGGTCTTTTCCTGCGACCGTGTGTCAGTTTCCAATATGCCGTGGGCTGTCCACGGGAGGACGCTCTCTGATCACTTGTTTTAAGACATAGAACATAGAACATAGAACATAGAACGATACAGCGCAGTACAGGCCCTTCGGCCCTCGATGTTGCACCGACATGGAAAAAATCTAAAGGCCATCTAACCTACACTATCCCTTATCATCCATATGCTTATCCAATAAATTTTTTAATGCCCTCAATGTTGGCGTGTTCACTACTGTTGCAGGTAGGGCATTCCACGGCCTCACCACTCTTTGCGTAAAAAACCCACCTCTGACCTCTGTCCTATATCTATTACCCCTCAATTTAAGGCTATGTCCCCTCGTGCTAGCCACCTCCATCCGCGGGAGAAGGCTCTCGCTGTCCACCCTATCTAACCCTCTGATCATTTTGTATGCCTCTATTAAGTCACCTCTTAACCTTCTTCTCTGTAACGAAAACAACCTCAAGTCCATCAGCCTTCCTCATAAGATTTTCCCTCCATACCAGGCAACATCCTGGTAAATCTCCTCTGCACCCGTTCCAAAGCTTCCACGTCCTTCCTATAATGAGGCGACCAGAACTGTACGCAATACTCCAAATGCGGCCGTACTAGAGTTTTGTACAACTGCAACATTACCTCATGGCTCCGGAACTCAATCCCTCTACCAATAAAGGCCAACACACCATAGGCCTTCATCACAACCCTATCAACCTGGGTGGCAACTTTCAGGGATCTATGTACATGGACACCGAGATCCCTCTGCTCATCCACACTACCAAGAATTTTACCATTAGCCAAATATTCCGCATTTCTGTTATTCATTCCAAAGTGAATCACCTTACACTTCTCCACATTAAACTCCATTTGCCACCTCTCAGCCCAGCTCTGCAGCTTATCTATGTCCCTCTGTAACCTGCAACATCCTTCCGCACTGTCTACAACTCCACCGACTTTAGTGTCGTCTGCAAATTTACTCACCCATCCTTCTGCGCCCTCCTCTAGGTCATTTATAAAAATGACAAACAGCAACGGCCCCAGAACAGATCCTTGTGGTACGCCACCCGTAACTGAACTCCATTCTGAACATTTCCCATCAACCACCACTCTCTGTCTTCTTTCAACTAGCCAATTTCTGATCCACATCTCTAAATCACCCTCAATCCCCAGCCTCCGTATTTTCTGCAATAGCCGACCGTGGGGAACCTTATCAAACGCTTTACTGAAATCCATATACACCACATCAACTGCTCTACCCTCGTCTACCTGTTCAGTCACCTTCTCAAAGAACTCGATAAGGTTTGTGAGGCATGACCTACCCTTCATAAAACCATGCTGACTGTCCCTAATCATATTATTCCTATCTAGATGATTATAAATCGTATATTTTATAATCCTCTCCAAGACTTTACCCACCACAGACGTTAGGCTCACCGGCCTATTGTTACCGGGGTTATCTCTACTCCCCTTCTTGAACAAAGGGACCACATTTGCTATCCTCCAGTCCTCTGGCACTATTCCTGTAGCCAATGATGACCTAAAAATCATAGCCAAAGGCTCAGCAATCTCTTCCATGGCTTCCCAGAGAATCCTAGGATAAATCCCATCCGGCCCCGGGGACTTATCTATTTTCACCTTGTCCAGAATTGCCAACACTTCTTCCCTACGCACCTCAATGCCATCTATTCTAATAGCCTGGTTCTCAGCATTCTCCTCCACAATATTATCTTTTTCTTGAGTGAATACTGACGAAAAGTATTCATTTAGTATCTCGCTTATCTCCTCAGCCTCCACACACAACTTCCCACCACTGTCCTTGACTGGCCCTACACTTACCCTAGTCATTCTTTTATTCCTGACATACCTATAGAAAGCTTTGGGTTTTCCTTGATCCTACCTGCCAAAGACTTCTCATGTCCCCTCCTTGCTCGTCTCAGCTCTCTCTTTAGATCCTTCCTCGCTTCCTTGTAACTATCAAGCGCCCCAACTGAAACTTCACGCCTCATCTTCACATAGGCCTCCTTCTTCCTCTTAACAAGAGATTCCACTTCTTTGGTAAACCACGGTTCCCTCGCTCGACCCCTTCCTCCCTGCCTGACTGGTACGTACTTATCAAGAACATGCAATAGCTGTTCCTTGAACAAGCTCCACATATCCAGTGTGCCCAACCCTTGCAGCCTACTTCTCCAACCAACACATCCTAAGTCATGTCTAATGGCATCATAATTGCCCTTCCCCCAGCTATAACTCTTGCCCTGCGGGGTATACTTATCCCTTTCCATCACTAACGTAAAGGTCACCGAATTGTGGTCACTGTTTCCAAAGTGCTCACCTACCTCCAGATCTAACACCTGGCCTGGTTCATTACCCAAAACCAAATCCAATGTGGCCTCGCCTCTTGTTGGCCTGTCAACATATTGTGTCAGGAAACCCTCCTGCACACATTGTACAAAGAATGACCCATCTAATGTACTCGAACTATATCTTTTCCAGTCAATATTTGGAAAGTTAAAGTCTCCCATAACAACTACCCTGTTACTTTCGCTCTTTTCCAGAATCATCTTCGCCATCCTTTCCTCTACATCCCGAGAACTATTAGGTGGCCTATAGAAAACTCCCAACAGGGTGACCTCTCCTTTCCTGTTTCTAACCTCAGCCCATACTACCTCAGAAGAAGAGTCCCCATCTAGCATCCTTTCCGCCACCGTAATACTGTCCTTGACTAGCAGCGCCACACCTCCCCCTCTTTTGCCCCCTTCTCTGAGCTTACTAAAACACCTAAACCCCGGAACCTGCAACAACCATTCCTGTCCCTGCTCTATCCATGTCTCTGAAATGGCCACAACGTCGAAGTCCCAGGTACCAACCCATGCTGCCAGTTCCCCTACCTTATTTCGTATACTCCTGGCATTGAAGTAGACACACTTCAAACCACCTACCTGAACACTGGCACCCTCCTGCAAAGTCAAATCTGTGCTCCTGACCTCTATACTCTCAATCTCCCGTACCCCAAAACTACAATCCAGGTTCCCATGCCCCTGCTGAATTAGTTTAAACCCCCCCAAAGAGCACTAACAAATCTCCCCCCCAGGATATTGGTGCCCCTCAGGTTCAGATGTAGACCATCCTGTCTATAGAGGTCCCACCTTCCCCAGAAAGAGCCCCAGTTAGCAGATAATCGGATATCCCCGCCCTGCCTGAACCGATCCTGTAGCCACGTGTTTAATTGTCTCCTCCCCTAACATTTTCCTTAATGGCACTATCACGTGGCACGGTGCAAATTAACACAGAGATAAACCACTCTGGTGTATTCTACGCTTGAGCTTCCATCCTAGCTCCCTATATAGCCTGCCTGGACACCTTTTCCGCCTTTCCTACCTATGCGCTTTAGTGCCAATTTGGGACTACGACTCGGGTGGCTGCTCCCTCCTGTACTTAGCCGGACCGGGACAAAACACGATCCCGCAGACACTCACGTACCCTGCACTCTGGGAGGCAACATACCAAACGGGAGTTGCTCACTCTCGCTCCCCACAAAATTCTCCTAATCTGTGCCCCTGACTATTGATCTCCCCAGATTACTTAATGTTCTACTCCTTTCCCCCCTTCCCTTCTGAGGCAACAGGGGACAGGACTCCGTGCCAAGAGGGCCCGTACCCCATGCGTCTTTCCCCTTGGTAAATTCCCCCCCCCCCCCCCCACAAGTAATTTCCAAACGGTATACTTGTTACTCAGGGGAACGACCGCAGGGGGGTCCCTGCACTGACTGCTTCTTCCCAGTCCCTCTTACAGTTACCCATCTATCTCCAGTCTTTGGTGTAACTACTTCCCTGAAGCTCCTATCTATGACCCCCTCTGCCTCCCGAATGATCCGAAGTTCATCCAGCTCAAGCTCCAGGTCCCTAACACGGTTTTTGAGGAGCTGGAATTGGGTGCACTTCCCACAGATGAAATCAGCAGGGACACTGACGGCGTCCCTCACCTCAAACATTCTGCAAGACGTGAACATTGGCGGAGAGGGGATCGCATTCGACCTCACAGCCTCCCTCTGACTATTTCAACTTTTACAATTGCAGCTCTGGTACACTCAGTGATCACTGTCTCTGTTTCTGAAATTCAGACTGGAACCATGAGGGTGAAACTCTGCGTCTAGTTATTGTCCTGATCACAGGAGCGTTATATTGAACCTTTATCGAAATTCCCCAATTGCCATATTTTTCCAGTTTCATCTCCGGATACATATCCTCTGCCTGTTACTCCTTCTAACCCGCGGTACTTCTGTTGTTTATTTTCAGGAATGAGTAACGGAGACTCAATGTCCCAGTCAGAACAAGGAATTGAAAGAGAAGAGGGTTAAAGATTGAGCAATACCTAGTTACTCGGTATTGAGTTCAACTACCGACTATGGCCTCTTCTGGTGTCGCCAGTATCCACACCGAGCTCCTCAGTATCTGCTCAGAGCCGAGAGTTATGGATTTAATGAGACGGCTCCGGTTTTCAACAGTTCAGTCAGAAACTCAACCCGACACAAAACACTTTTCACATACACATGACAGATTTGAAGGTAACACGCAACGCCGTGCATTACTACGCGCTGAGACCCACAGTGAATGAGGGCCCGGCGGGCCAGGAGACACAGGATGATGACAGATGGCTGCTTGAGCGTCTGGAAGCCAGTAACCAGTGGCATATCACAGGGATCTGTGCTGGGACGCCTATTATTTGTCATTTCTTTCAATGACATAGATGACTATGTGGAGGGTAGGGCCAGTAAATTCGCGGAATACACAAAGATTGACCGCGTGAGCTTGAGTGACTTGGGTTGCAGGAAGATATAGACAGGATGGTGAAATGGGCGGATGGAACTTAACCCTGAAAGTGTGAGATGATACACTTTGGAAGGAATAATTTGACAAGGAAGTATAATATGAAAGGTCTGATACCGACTAGTTTTGAAGAGCAAAGGGACCTTGGGGCGTGTGTCCACAGATCTCTGAAGGCTGAAGGGCAGGTTAATAGAGTGGTGAAAAAGGGATATGGGTCACTCGCATTCATCAATCGGGGCATAGATGGAGCTGTACACAATCTTGGTGAGGCCACAGCTAGAGACCTGTGTGCAATTGTGGTCTCTACATTACAGGAATGATATGATTGCGGCAGCGCGGCGGCGCAGTGGTTAGCACAGCTGGCTCACGGCACTGAGGTCCGTGATCCCGGCCCTGTGTCACTGTCCGTGTGGAGTTTGCACATTCTCCTCGTGTCTGCGTGGGCTTCGCCCCCACAACCCGAAGATGTGCAGGGTAGGTAGATTGCCACGCTAAATTGCCCCTTAATAGGAAAAATGAATTGGGCACTATAAATTTATTTTTAAAAAGGGATATGATATGATTGAACTGGAGATGGTCGTGCGGTGATTCACCACGATGTTGGCTGGGATGGAACACTTAGGTTATAAAGAGAGGTTGGATAGGCTCTGGTTGGATTCGTTGGAGCAGAGAAGACTGAGGGGTGACCTGATCGAGGCGTACATGATTATGAGGGACATGGACAGCGTGGATTGGGCACCGCTGTTCCCCTCGGTTGAAGAAGGGTCAGTCACAAGGGGACGCAAGTTCAAGGTGAGGCGCAGAATGTTTTGGGGAGATTTGAGGAAAGACCTAATGCATTGCCTGGGAGGAGGCGGGTGGTTGAGGCGGGATGTCACTCATCCTTTAAAAAGTACCTGGATGAGTACTTGGCACGCCATAACATTCAAGGCTATTGGCTAAGTGCTGGCAAGTGAGCTTGATGGGCCGAATGGCCTCTTCTGCCCTGTAGTACTCTGTGATTCTGTGATTGTGCGATATTGTATTCCAGCCGTCACAGTAGGTAACACAACAGGTAAATGCAACAGCAGGTATATAACACTGAGGGAAGTGTAGGAACAGAGTCTCTATGTGTACAAAGGCGCATCCGATGTGTTTGGATTTCCAAAAGGTTTTCTGGTCCTTATCGCAAATTATCTGATACTTTTTTCAATGAGGCTTTCAGCGGTATTATTTATTTTATTTATTAGTTTATGGGATGTGGATGTAGGCGTCGCTGGCCCCTCCCCTCTCTTTATCTTCTATCTTCTTACCAAGTGTCCCAGTGTCGGGAACACATCAAGCCTGTCTTTAGTGATGATTTATTTGTTAATTATTGTCCATCAGATTCAAACCATGTCCTGAAAATGACCACTTTGCACTTGTTTATATTAAGGATTCTTAGTTTACTTTGTGTAAGAGAATTAACATTTCGAGCTTTATAATAAGGGTACTGTAATTATTAGGATTTTCATTAACCATCTGACTTTAGTTTACACCATTGACTGATATTTCAAAGTAAAGTTGATTTGTTCCCTGTGCATGTGTTCCTTCTGAAACATCAGAGCAGGAACATAACTAGTTCCAGACCCCCTCCGCGTTTTGTATTCTGAATGTTAGTACCGAGTTCCAGGTGATCCCCAAATACACAGCAGAAAATTCTTCCCTCACACAGTGGATGTAATAATCAGACTACACCTGTCTTCGATGTGAACTATTTAGAGGTGTTCGTGTGTATTGTGCTTGGGGTCTGTGCTCACAGGAATGTATTCAGGTGTCAGTGTCTGAACCGCTGTTATAAACATCCCTCAACAGACAGCAGCTGTGACGCAGAATCCTGCGTCAGTTTTTGTTCGAGACTTTCCCTCGTTCCCATCACTGTGAGACTCTGTGCATAGTAATAGACCGCAGTGTCAGACAGCCGCAGCTCCGAGATGGTCAATCGGTACAACTTCTCTGATTGTTGGACGGTAACGGAAAACCGTTCCTGAGCGAAATCCGCCTTCAATTCAGCACCACCGCCCGTGTGCCTCCCGACTGCATTTTGACACAGCATTTTGCTGCTCAGAGGGAAAGACCAGTATAAATAGACAACTTTATCTCTAATTGGCCTGAGCTGCAGCTTGGTCTCTAATTGTCCTGAGAGACAACTTGTTCTTTAATTGACCTGGAATAAATCGTCTCAATATTAGAAACCCAGGTGTTGAATATAAGCGAACATGCTCAGTTTATTTTACTGACTGTCACTCATCAGGCTGAGCTTGTTAAGAGGAACTGGTTATATGTAACCAACTACTGGACACAGACAAGGGGAAGATTTGATCTCGTCACTCTGTCTTAGTGACATACTAGGCAGTACAGGAAGGGACAGGGGAACATGAACAGAAGAAACCTCCAATTCCATAGATGTTATACGTTCGGGTTCTCTAATAAGCCTGCACAGAGTTTGTCCTGCCAGTCCTTCATTATAGGGTGAATAAAATCTAAAAAAACCACTTCCATTCGGAGCTTCTGGAGAAATTGTCGATTGGGCCTCCTTAAGTAAGTAATGGCATTCCACATAATGTACCCCCCCCACAGACCGCCGCTCCGTCACCGTGTCACACTGCGGTCAGTAGGTTTTTGTACGAGGCTCCCTCTGGTTGCTGTCACTTGTGTCTCTCAGTCCGCAGTAATACCACCGTAGGCTGTCAGACAGCCGCCGCTCCCGGATGCTGGAAGAATTCCCCTCACTTGTCGATTTGTCGATAGATGCCGAAAATCGAATCCCCGCGCAAATCTCCTCTGAAAACGATTCCGTAATTGGAGATGTAGATATAAGGAAGATAGGGGCTTTCTCCTCGGTTAGAACATAGAACATAGAACGATACAGCGCAGTACACGGCCCTTCGGCCCACGATGTTGCACCGACATGGGAAGTCAAAAACTAAAGGCCATCTAACCTACACTATGCCATTATCATCCATATGCTTATCCAATAAACTTTTAAATGCCCTCAATGTTGGCGAGGTCACTACTGTTGCAGGTAGGGCATTCCACGGCCTCACCACTCTTTGCGTAAAAAACCTACCTCTGACGTCTGTCCTCTATCTATTACCCCTCAATTTAAGACTATGTCCCCTCGTGCTAGCCACCTCCATCCGCGGGAGAAGGCTCTCACTGTCCACCCTATCTAACCCTCTGATCATTTTGTGCCTCTATTAAGTCACCTCTTAACCTTCTTCTCTCTAACGAGAACAACCTCAAGTCCATCAGCCTTTCCTCATAAGATTTTCCCTCCATACCAGGCAACATCCTGGTAAATCTCCTCTGCACACGTTCCAAAGCTTCCACGTCCTTCCTATAATGAGGTGACCAGAACTGTACGCAATACTCCAAATGCGGCCGTACCAGAGTTTTGTACAGCTGCAACATGACCTCATGGCTCCGGAACTCAATCCCTCTACCAATTAAGGCCAACACACCATAGGCCTTCTTCACAACCCTATCAACCTAGGTGGCAACTTTCAGGGATCTATGTACATGGACACCGAGATCCCTCTGCTCATCCACACTGCCAAGAATTTTACCATTAGCCAAATATTCCGCATACCTGTTTTTCTTTCCAAAGTGAATCACCTCACACTTCTCTACATTAAACTCCATTTGCCACCTCTCAGCCCAGCTCTGCAGCTTATCTATGTCCCTCTGTAACCTGCAACATCCTTCCACACTGTCTACAACTCCACCGACTTTAGTGTCGTCTGCAAATTTACTCACCCAACCTTCTGTGCCCTCCTCTTGGTCATTTATAAAAATGACAAACAGCAACGGCCCCAGAACAGATCCTTGTGGTACGCCACCCGTAACTGAACTCCATTCTGAACTTTTGCCATCAACCACCACCCTCTGTCTTCTTTCAACTAGCCAATTTCTGATCAACATCTCTAAATCACCCTCGATCCACAGCCTCCGTATTTTCTGCAATAGCCGACCGTGGGGAACCTTATCAAACGCTGTACTGAAATCCATATACACCACATCAACTGCTCTACCCTCGTCTACCTGTTCAGTCACCTTCTCAAAGAACTCGATAAGGTTTGTGAGGCATGACCTACCTTTCACAAAACCATGCTGACTATCCCTAATCATATTATTCCTATCTAGATGATTATAAATCGAATCTTTTATAATCCTCTCCAAGACTTTACCCACAACAGACGTGAGGCTCACCGGCCTATAGTTACCGGGGTTATCTCTACTCCCCTTCTTGAACAAAGGGACCACATTTGCTACCCTCCAATCCTCTGGCACTATTCCTGTAGCCAATGATGACATAAAAATCAAAGCTAAAGGCTCAGCAATCTCTTCCCTGGCTTCCCAGAGAATCCTATGATAAATCCCATCAGGCCCCGGGGACTATATCTAATTCACCTTTTCCAGATTGCCAACACTGGAATGTCTTCTTCAATCCCTACGCACCTCATGCCTCTATTCTAATAGCCTGGGTCTCAGCATTCCTCACTCCACAACATTATCTTTTAGTCTGCAAGCTGAAGTACTGACGAAAAGTAGTCATTAGTATCTCGCTGATCTCCTCAGCCTCCACACACAACTTCCCACCAAGTCCTTGATTGGCCCACCTCTTACCCTATTCATGTCTTGGTTATTTCCTGCATAGATACCATATAGAAGCTTTTTTGGGTTTTCCAATTGATCCTACCGCCAAGACTTCTCATGTTCCCCTCCATTGCTGCGTCTTCTTCGCTCTCTCTTTAGAATCCATTCCCTCCGCTTCGCTTGTAACTTCAAATCGCCCGCAACGAACTTCACGCGTGCCTCATTTTCACCATAGTCCTCCTTCTTCCTCTAAGCAAGCGATTCCACTTCTGGTTTGTTAAACCACGGTTCCCTAAGGAAAATCTCTCTAGGCCCTTCCTCCCCTCTGAGTGTACACGTAACATATCAAGAACAGCAATAGCTGTTTCCTTGACAAGCTCCAATATCCAGCTGTGGCCCAACCCTTGCTAGCTGACTTACTCTCTCGCAACCTACAACATCCTAAGGGTCATGTCTATGGCATCATAATTGCCCTTCCCCCAGCTATAAAAACTCTTGCCCTGCGGGGTATACTTATTCCTTTCCATCACTAATGTAAAAGGTCACGCGAATTATGGTCACTGTTTCCAAAGTGCTCACCTACCTCCAGATCTAACACCTGGCCTGGTTCATTACCCAAAACCAAATCCAATGTGGCCTCGCCTCTTGTTGGCCTGTCAACATATTGTGTCAGGAAACCCTCCTGCACACATTGTGCAAAGAATGACCCATCTAATATACTCGAACTATATCTTTTCAAGTCAATATTTGGAAAGTTAAAGTCTCCCATAACAACTACCCTGTTACTTTCGCTCTTTTCCAGAATCATCTTCGCCATCCTTTCCTCTACATCCCTAGAACTATTAGGTGGCCTATAGAAAACTCCCAACAGGGTGACCTCTCCTTTCCTGTTTCTAACCTCAGCCCATACTACCTCGGAAGAAGAGTCTCCATCTAGCATCCTTTCCGCCACCGTAATACTGTCCTTGACTAGCAGCGCCACACCTCCCCCTCTTTTGCCCCCTTCGCTGAGCTTACTAAAACACCTAAACCCCGTAACCTGCCACAACCATTCCTGTCCCTGCTCTATCCATGTCTCTAAAATGGCCACAACATCGAAGTCCCAGGTACCAACCCATGCTGCCAGTTCCCCTACCTTATTTCGTATACTGCTGGCATTGAAGTAGACACACTTCAAACCACCTACCTGAACACTGGCACCCACCTGCGAAGTCAAATCTGTGCTCCTGACCTCTATACTCTCAATCTCCCGTACCCCAAAACTATAATCCAGGTTCCCGTGCCCCTGCTGAATTAGTTTAAACCCCCCCAAAGAGCACTAACCAATCTCTCCCCCCCCCCCCCCCCAGGATATTGGTGCCCCTCAGGTTCAGATGTAGACCATCCTGTCTATAGAGGTCCCACCTTCCCCAGAAAGAGCCCCAGTTATCCAGAAATCTGAATCCCTCCCGCCTGCACCATCCCTGTAGCCAGGTGTTTAATTGCTCTCTCTCCCTATTCCTCGTCTCACTATCACGTGGCACGGGCAACAGCCCAGAGATAACAATTCTGTTTGTTCTCGCTCTGAGCTTCCATCCTATCTCCCTAAAGGCCTGCCTGACATCCTTGTCCCCTTTCCTACCTATGTCGTTAGTGCCAATGTGGACTACGACTTGGGGCTGCTCCCCCTCCCCCTTAAGGACCCGGAAAACACGATCCGAGACATCACGTACCCTTGCACCTGGGAGGCAACATACCAAACGTGAGTCTCTCTCGCTCCCACAAAATCTCCTATCTGTGCCCCTGACTATTGAGTCCCCAATTACAAATGTTCTACTCCTTTCCCCCCTTCCCTTCTGAGCAACAGGGACAGACTCCGTTCCAGAGGCCCGTACCCCATGGCTTACCCCGGTAAGCCGTCCCCCCCACAAGTATCCAAAACGGTATACTTGTTACTCAGGGGAACGACCGCAGGGGGTCCCTGCGCTGACTGCTTCTTCCCAGTCCCTCTTACAGTTACCCATCTATCTCCAGTCTTTGGTGTAACTACTTCCCTGAAGCTCCTATCTATGACCACCTCTGCCTCCCGAATGTTCCGACGATACAATTGAATGTAAGGTGCACCAGCAGCTGAATAGCTGAACCTAATGGTCGCCGAGTCTCCTTCAAACTTCATTGCTGTAGCCGGCTCCTGTGAGATCGAGTCTGCAGCAGTGACACCTGAACACATTTAGAAAGAGCGAGCGGTAAAATGTATTATACGTTTCCTATAATGCAGACGCTCAGGGAACGGATCACATTATAATGAGCGAAAGAGCGGAATAAAATTAACTTCGACGTTGCCCACAACAAGAAGATGACGTAACTTGTAAACTTACCAGGTGTAATAGCTGAAATAGTGAAAAATTAGTTGAAAATGAAAGCCAGCATGTTTCTAGCGAGCTTGTCGCGGTTTTAAACAGAATGATTTGACTCTGTATTGTTTCAGTGACGAGTTGTGGAGATATTCATCTACATCCGGTCCCTCCAGCGATTGGTTCATCCATGAACGGATCAAGAGATGACGTCCAATAAGCGCCCATGTTTTCTTCTCCCCAATTCATCCAATCAGATCACAGCCCCTTTGTTCTCCATTTCATTACATCAGAACAGGGAGCAGCGAATCAGTGAAGTTGTTTCCCCCAAAGCGGGAACCGAGATTAGGATTCACCACATTGTTATCCCTTTAGCGGAGTCAGCGTGTGAGCTGGTGGCAGTGAGGGGAAATTGTTAATGTTGTCCGTGTAACAATGTCAGATGTTCCTATTGAAAGAGATGACTACTGACCATATTAATTATAGTCTTTATTGTCACAAATAGGCTTACATTGCAATTAAGTTACTGTGAAAAGCACCTAGTCGCCACATTCCGGCGCCTGTTCGGATACACAGAGGGAGAATTCAGAGTGTCCAACTCACCTAACAAGCACGTCTTTTTGGACTTGTGGGAGGAAACCGCAGCACCCGGAGGAAACCCACGCAGACACGGGGAGAATGTGCAGACTCCGCGCAGACAGTGGCTAAAACGGGAATCGAACCTGGTACCCTAGCGATGTGAAGCAACAGTGCTAACCACTGTGCTACCATGCTGCTCTTCCTTTGCTATAGTTTGGACGGATTGAGGCGCCTTTGGAACAGTTTCCGGCTAATCACACATTAATACGTGTCAGGGTCAGAGATAAGAGCACCGGTGACCGTTAACAGAATAGTTCAATTATCTCAGTCCAAGTAAGCAGAGAGGCGGTCTGGGAAATCTCGAAACTTATCTCAGTCTTTGCAGAATCTCTTCAGTAGATATTTCAGAGGTTTCCCGGGAAGCGGTATGTTGCTGGATGTGGAATAATTGCAGTTTAGTTGCAACCTTTGCCCTATTGAATCATTAATCCATGTGGATCCTGAGACACTAATTGTTGGTCACTTGTTCCTGTAACAAAAACATGGAACGAGCCAGAATTCCGTGAATACCTGTAACCAATGGAATACAAACGGACCATTGAAATACGGACTCACTGGAAAGCACTGCTATCATCATCAGTAAGAGATATGGCAGCACATGGTGGCTGATTTAGATGAGATAAATACAAAACATGTGAAAATCTGTTGACTCTGATATTGAAGACAAATTCGGAGAAGGGGAAGATGTTGCTTGTTACTAGAATAGGGGCGTGTCTCTTTGACAGGTTTGACTAACTTCTAAGATTGGCAACAGATGTACGCCAACCAGAGCTGGTTGTGAATCAGTTATGGATGCCTCCCGTCCAACATTAACCTTGTGAATGAAGTTCTGTTTCTCCTGCCCCGCTCTCCCTCTCTGTCCCATACCCTCTCTCTCTCTCTGCTTTCCCCACTTTCATCACTTAATTTAACTTAATTCACATTTTTTCTCTCCAATCTCTCTCTCGCATCGTCTATTCCTTTCACTCTTTCTCATTGAATATCGGCTTCACTCTGCGTTAATCTCCTTATACCCTTACGCCTCTCTATCCCTCTCGATATCGCTCTTTCTCTGCCACCTTCCCTCTCTGTCTCTGTTTATAATGTGGGAAGGTGAAAGTAATTGTGCTTGTTGCCAATCACGGTAATAAGTGTCCCACTCAATGAGCTCAACTACTGCTGATAGTTGGGGCAGCACGGTAGCATTGTGGATAGCACAATCGCGTCATAGCTCCAGGGTCCCAGGTTCGATTCCGGCTTGGGTCACTGTCTGTGCGGGGTCTGCACATCCTCCCCGTGTGTGCATGGGTTTCCTCCGGGTGCTCCGGTTTCCTCCCACAGTCACAAAGATGTGCAGGTTAGGTGGATTGGCTATGATAAATTGCCCTTAGTGTCCAAAATTGCCCTTAGTGTTGGGTGGGGTTACTGGGTTATGGGGATAGGGTGGTGGTGTTGACCTTGGGTAGGGTGCTCTTTCCAAGAGCCGGTGCAGACTCGATGGGCCGAATGGCCTCCTTCTGCACTGTAAATTCTATGATAGCTGAGACGCATTAGAGACATTAGAGCTTCCTGGATCCCCAGGACTGTCTCTTTTGTTGGGGGGGGGGGAGGGGCAAAGTTGCTCTGGTGAACTCCTCTGCGACCTTCCCACGTACGGGATTACAATTGCACTGGGCTGGGAACTATCCAAAAAAGAGACGTATATCGTTAACTTCGGATGATTTTTGCCACTTTAAGCCTAATAGCTACTCTGAAAGGTAGAAGGGTAAAAAACCTCTAACTCCAGATTGACAATTTAAACACCCAGGCCTAACCTCACACAGGGCAGCCTGGACACACAGTCCCACTCTCTTCCCTTCCCAGGAGAACCCCCACACCCACCCCACCCTTGACAAGCCAAAGCCGCCCATTTACACCCGCCCCCATCCCACCGCCCGCCCAAACCATGGGCCCAGCCCGAACGCCCTCATCCGACAATGCCGACACCACCCCTCATGTCACCCCACGACTCGGCCTGACCCCTCCCTCCTGAGCACCAGCTACCCCAAGCCAACTCACCGAGCTAATCCGACCCTGTCCCCTCCATCTCCAACCCGGTCCGAACCCACAGCCCTCAACGCCGCCTCGCCCATCTTTATCCGGTCCTGCTGTCGAGCCCCATGAATCTTCGGTGCTAACCCCACACCTTCTCAGTTCTGACAGTTCGACACCACTCCCTTGTCCAGTCCAAACCCACTTTTCAGGACCAAACCACGTCATCTGGCCCGCAACCCTCCTTCCACTCCCCACCCCGCCTCCATCATGCTTCTCTGATCTGACCCACTTCTCTGATCTGACCACCATTCTGCGGTCGCCTGCCACCCCTCTTCCAACCGTACCCCACCTGTAGTCCGACTCCCCCTTCTCTGGTTCGACCCCCCTTCTCTGGTCTGATCCCCTTCTCCGATGCGATTCACCCCTCCTCTCCAGTCGGTCCCCGCCCCATTTCTCCACCCTCCTTCATCTTCTCCGTGTCGACTCCCCATATCCCCCGAATGACCTGCTCCCTTTAAATTGCCCCTTGAATCCTCCCCTTTAGGGCAACTGCTGCCGTTTAAAGGGGGAGTGACTGTTCTCTCTCTGTCCCAGTCACTCAACGCCGATGTTGCCGGGGACGGGATTCGCTGCTCCAGTATTCCCAGTCTGAGTGAGGAAACCCCAACGAAAGTAAATCCGGCAAGAGTGGCAATCTCGACTGTGCAATGGTGCGATGGCTTTTAACAATAGGACCTGGAGCATTTCCAAAACACCCAGTGCACATATGGTAGAAATGGGCTCTTCTCTTCGTTTGGAGATTTACAGGCCAGTCTAAATCTTAGAACTGCGGAGTTGGGAGGACGGTACCTGATTTTCACTCCCACATTTAATGGGAGAGAAATTTCAATTTTCCAAGATCAGCTGGAGGAACCTGACTTGATCAAGTTCTATGTTTTGATTCATATTCTGTGCAAACACCGGGAGAATCATCTGCTCTGATATCCTGTTCTGGCTGAGACAGTGAATCCTCATTACTCACCTCCGAAAGTAAACAGAGCATTAGACGAAAAAATAGAAAGAGAAGAAGCAGCCAGAAATGGTACTCAGAAATCATGCGAGGAGAGGGAAATATTGTCGGAAAGTTCCAGCATCCTGGACAGGTGACCAGAACAATTACCACCGACAAACAGAGAAAGCGCCTTCATGCTTCCAGTGTGAACTGTGCAATCAGAAACTTTGATCATCGGGGGGAAATCTGTAAAACTGCGCCGGGATGTCAAACAGAATCACTTCTCCATTTGTATCTCTCTCAGAAACTCTCTGGGTCTAATGAGCGATAATAAGTGAGCGCGAGTGCCCTCTGCTGGGCGGCAAAAGCTTTGGCGACACTATTGGATTGCACAGACACATACAGACAAATACACAGGCACACGCATATATCTATATAGACTGATAACAACAGTCTATACACACAAAAATAGCTGGATATCCTTTTAAATTGTAGACCTAAGTGTAATTTACCTCATATCGCCAATGGAGTCATTTGCTTTTATCGAAGTAATCCGTGACTGCTTCTATCCACGAGATGGATTCGCAGCATCGGCAGGTAAGGTTTTCGAATCTCCCTAAACTGTTTCTTCATATCCGCATATTGGTGTGTTTCCATCTGCACAGCTAGCGATTAGTCCTGATACAGCCTGATTCGCCTTCCTTTGAATTGGAAGTTTTTCTCGCTCCAAGCAAATTACTGCGGATGTTGGAACCTGAGACAGAACCTTAAAGTGCTAGATAATCGCAATAGGTCTGTGGCAATCTGGTGAGAGCGAATGGAGCTGGCTTTTCTAATCTGGGTGATAGTTTCTCAAAGCTAGAGAGGACTGCCATTATTTTGGTTGTCCTTTAAATTATTAACTAAGCCTCAAGCTTTGGTGAAGACAAACTGTTTCATCGGGAACCTGTGACATTTCACCAGGAATTATCTCGAAGTTGCATTAGCATCTAATGGCATTACTTGCAGCGATCTGCCAGCTCCAATTGTGAAAAATCGACTGTGGATCCTTGACAAAGCGTCAACCTACTGGAGAATGCGCCTACCTTATGAGTTTTTTAGATTGCACTTCATATTGTTATGGGCCAGGGTTTAGAGAACCCCAAAGTGTATCATGGAGTTTACCTGACCCCCAACTTTTAATTGATTGTGGTATGGGGAGCACACGGCCCACTCTACAGGTGTGGTACAGCATAAATGGAAAAGTATTTTTTAAAGAAAAACAATGTTTATTCTATGAATTCAAGTTAACCTTTTCAAAACAAATAGTGAATATATTAGCAACCATTAATTCAATTACAACCCCCAAAGAATACGACACTAAGTAATCATTTAAGCTTTCCTTTTAACATCCTGAAGACTTACAAAAATAAAACACCTTTTAACAGAGGCATATCGGGTTAAAGTCACTACTGAAAACATTTATAATTCTGAATTCACCAAATGATCATGAAATAGTCTTTTCATGACAGAGAGACCAATAGTATCAACAGCTCTGTCTGGGTTCGGCTCCCACACTGAAACTAAACCACACCCTGCCGCTAACAGCCTAAAACGAAAGTAAAAAGCTGACGGACAGCCCAGCTCCACCGACACTCTGACATCACTGCAGTAATATGAGCAGCCAAACATTTCTTAAAGCGACATTCACATGACAATATCAGACTAGAAGAATCAATATATCAAGAATAATCTGTATTTTCTCTCGAACTTCAAGAAGCTACCAAGTGTTCTCCCTGTTCCTTGGTGATAATAATAATCTTGCTGCCTGGCGAGACTATGTTTAGTCAGGGTGTTATCCAGACGTTCCGTTTACTTTATGACTTTTGGAATATTCTGCACTTGATTTACAACAAACAGAAGCGATGATCCAGTCTCCCAGGATCTGTCAGAATTAACAATTCAGGAAGAACAGAGCGTTATACTGTAATGTCGTTCCTCAGCAACTTACGGGGCCCCAACTCGCCAAGGTTCCTTCGATAGTACCTTCCAAACCCACAACCACTGCCATCTAGAAGGACAAGAACAGCAGGTACCTGGGAACCCCACCACCTGCAGGTTCCCTCCAAGTCACTCACCATACTGACTTGTAAATATATCGCCGCGTCTTCACTGCCATTCGGGAAACACCCTGGAACTCCCTCCCTAGCAGCACAGTGGGTGCACCTACATCTCAGGGACTGCAGCGGTTCAATAATGTAACTCACCACCACCTTCTGAAGGGGAACTAGGAATGGACAATAAATGCTGGCCGAAGCAGCGATGCCCACATCCCATAAATGATTGTTTTAAACACTCTGTTCTGCTTCTAACAGTATCAGCTAGTTCCCCCCCAAAGAGTGCTCTTACACAAAAATCGGCATAACTCAGTCTATACAGTGTGGGGCACAGGGATCTTTCTACAAGATCGTAAAAACCACAGCACTCAACAATTGGAGAGGAACAATTGCAGAAATATATTAATTAATTTCAACTCATATTTATACTATAACCGACCTCTTTAAATCTAGTCTTCGCTTTTCATTTAGTTGATGCAGTTTCCCGTGCCTGTCTAATGCTGAGAAAGTCTTCTCCATCTGTCCTTGACAGTTTCCGCCCTGTTCACTGAGTGTATTTGACCCCCGAGTTGTGTTTTTGCTTCATAGCGCAGTTTATACACCATAGACAGATTTCATAAAGAAGATAAAATATAACACCTCAAGTGCAGATTCCGCCAATAACCTGTGGGATTTTATAATGTTCCTTGATGCTAAATGTTACAAATTCACCATGGATTAATCGGTTTTTCTACTGTTAATTAAAGACCAGGGTGTAATTCCTCGCGTGGTTAAAAAGTGACCCATTCCCTTATAGATAATATTGAAAGCAATCGAGTTCCGATAGTTCCCCGGGATCCATTCGATGTCAGCATTTCCCATCGCCGGACACGCACAGGACTCACAGAGACCACAAATAACTGAATTTATGATCAACGAATGCGGTAAACATTTGGTGGCAGCTTGATACCGTGGTCATATGCTTTTTTGTTGCTCCGTGCTGTTTTCAGTCTTGAGCGGCTACACTAGTAACCATTGTGACTGCATCTGCCGCCTAACACGGCAAGGATGTTGCAATCTGCCGTTTAAAGGACAGTTTTGGTAACGGTGGCCGATTTGGTCTACTTTCCTATCACTGTGAGTTCCAACGACCCCCGAGGCGCAGTCAAGTATATCCAGCAGCGGTCAGTCAGTCTGTCAGAGTCCACGATAGTCAAACTTGGTCAATTTACTTGGATAGTCAGCAAGCTCTCTCCAGTGAACGGCTTTTAAGCAAAATTCGCTACCATTCTTCACAAATATCGAGTTTTTCCACAATATAAACCCAGGCTGTGTATCTGGGTGTTGCCGGTCCCAGTATAATAGTAGTTGCTCGTTGAGTATCATAGGTACAGTTTAAAGTCACCGCTTCTCCTTTCCGTCTTAATATCCGAGGATAGCTGCTGAGTGACAGAATCTCCATGACTCGGATCTGAAAAAAAACATTCAAGTGGAAACAGATCAGACCAACGATTACTTAAAATCAGTTTTAATACATATTGTGGTCATAAAACAAAAGATGAGAGACGCTGGATCCACAATTACTTGTCAGGAATGTTCCCCACAACACAACCCACAAGCTGAGTAGCCGCATTGTTTATCTCCGCTCTGTGAAAGGCAAGTTGGATACTTGAAGTCTACTGTTCTCAACCCAGCCCTGAATAATCTGCTGCCCTGTCTCAGGATGTGCTTCACCTCATTTGATTGTGTCCCCAGTGGTGCTGTGAGATTGGCAGCTGGTGAGCTGCCAGACAGTGAGGCGCTCCGAGCTGGCTTCAGTTAGCGATCTGATAGGACTAAATGTGTTTCCTAATTAGACACGTGGAACTAGATTTTGCAGCCGGAAACATGGGGTCTCTGAATGGGGTTTCTTCATTCTGGCTTCAATTCTTCATTTCAAATTTCAGTGGCCTTACCGTCAGGGCAATGGTAGTTCTAACTGCGCGAGATGCCAAAAATTAAGTTGTGAAACACCAATTATTTCAAATTCTGTCAGAGTGTTTTTTTCGGGCCGCCATGTTAAAATGTTATGTTGTTCATATCATTAACTGCTGGTGCTGCACATACAACTGAGCAGACATAACGAATAGATTGTCGCTATAATTTAAAAGTGTCCCCAGCACCTTTTTCTGCAGACGTATTTTAAAATCGGTTTAATTATTCCGTAGAACTCTGACTGTCTTTACGTTCGCGATGAATAATCTAAACATCTATAATGTATAGATTTTGGATTTAAGGTGAGAGAGAATACTTATTATTGCTTTTTTTCTTGGAGTGTGCCTCTCGTGGGTGAAAGTGATCGGAAAAGAGCGCAGGGAGTGGCTTCAAAGTCTCTAAGATCAGATGGAGGGACGGTTTTATTAACAATAATTCAACACCGACAGGACATGGATAACATTGTTCAGAATTTTTTCTAGGATTTAAAAAACTGGGGCAATAAAAGGAAATAAGACACCGGAGTTTTATTTTCCCTTGCACTGCTTTACCATCCATTTCCACATCATTGCATTTCGGAATATTGTGGTCTGACGCGCGCCCTCTAGTGGGAGAGATGTTCGGCCGCTGCTGGACAGGTTGCGATTCTGTCTTCAATCTTTGACCTAATAGTGAAAGGTGACAATAATACCATATCCAGGTTGAGCGCTCCTGACGCAATATCAAAGCAATAACAAAGATTTTATTCATTCAACTAACGACTGTGTCAAGAAAGTGAAAGCATTATGAGTAAAAGGTAGAGACTGACGATTGAGAGGGAACGTGCAGGGGAAATATATTGAAAAGCAGCGGGTCAATTCAGGTTCCATAGATGCATTTGTAAAGTATATTTTTATTGGACACTTAAGTTGTTGATGTAATTTACAAGAGGACTTGGTCCGTTCTTATTGAGTCCTGTGTTCCTTTGTAATTGTTTTTAAATCTCTGTGAATCTGACGGTATTGCTTTTGTTCATGGTGTGCGGGAGTTAGCTGGAATGACATCGAATTGAACTCTCAGTGTGGGATTTCAGGAATGCGCGGTACCTCTGCAGCATAGCGGGACTCCGTCGTGGAGAAATATGCAGCCGTGTGGATATCAAGGCGGGGTAATTTTGGTAGCGCTACTAAGCATGGCAATTAATCACTCGTAAACGTCGGGGCTCCGTTTTGTTATTGTGCCATAAGGTAAAAAAAAACACTGCAGGTAATTCCCGTATCTTACTGTACCAGAACACATAAGGTCTGTGATAGCCTGTTTGAAAAATGTTGTTTATGGTAATATTACTTTGCTCTTCAATCGTCTGTTCAGCTACCGGCTGCTCCAGTGAATCTTAATGGCTCCATTCTGACTTAGATAATAGCAATATTTAACATTACATAAACATCACAATAATTTCGATATTAACAATGATTTGGGTCGCAGCCAGGGTTGGTGGTGCAGAGAATATATATTTACTTGGGAACATAGATATTAATAAGAACTACTACAAAAATGAGTTTCCCCACTGGACCGCTGATACAGTCAATGTCCAACAGAGAAAGGCGACAACAATCTCTCCAATAAAACAGGGCAGGTAAGACGCTTCAGAACAAGAACAACACAGGAAAGCTGAGGAGGATTTCCACAAGCAAAATTGCTGTATGTAGGATTTATCTGCAAGGAAGTCAATAGGAAAATTATCTAATTGTCTCACTGTGAGGCGGGTAACTTAATCATCATCCCATACTGCGGGCCACCAGGCTCGTATCAGGAGTGCCAGTGTTAGTAAATTATACAATGCTTAACGAAATTTTCACCTGTTTAGTGAATAGAAACCAGGGTCGAATAGAGCCAGAGTGTTACAGCGCGAAAAGTGACCCTATGGCCCATGGTGTCTGAACATTAAGTACCTATCTATTATCATCCATTTTTCAGCGCTTGCTCCATAGCCTTGTGTGTCATGTTGTTTCACGTGCTCATCTAAAAGCTTCTTAAGTGTTGTGAGGGTTTTCCCCTAAACCACCCGTTCAGACAGTGACATCCAGATTCCCTCCAGCTCTGGGCTGAAAATGTTTTTCCTCAAATCCCTTCTGAATTCCTGCCTATTATCCTAAACGTTCCCCTTGGTTGTTCACTCCTCTAATAGGTGGGAAAGTGTCTTTCTATCTACCCTATCTATATCCCTCATAATGTTGTAAACTTCAATCAGGTACGCCCCCCCCCCTCTCTCAGCCTTCTGTGCTCTAAGAAACACAACCGCAGCCGGATCAGCCTCTTCATGGTGGAAACGCTCCATTCCAGGCAACAGTCTGCTGAAACACTCTGCAACCTTTCTCGAGCAATCACATCCTTCCTATGGTGCGGCGACCAGAACTGCACACAGTACTCTAGCTGTGGTCTAACGACAGTTTCATACAGCTGCATCATAGCTTCCTTGCTCGTATATTTTCTGCCTCGGCTAACGAAGAGAAGTTACCCTTATGCCCTCTTAACCACGTTATCTCCCTGTTTTGCTGCCTTCGGGGATCTATGGACATGTATCACAAGTCCATCTGACCCTCTGTGCTTCACAGCGTCCTACTTTCATTGTGCATTCCCTTGCCTTGTTGGTCATCTCAAAATGCACCATTTCAAACTTTTACGGGTTGAATTTTATTTCCATAATTTCACCCATCTGACCTGCTCATCTATATCGTCCTGTAATCTCAAACCTGCCTTCTCGCTATTTACCACAGCACCAGCTTTCCTGTCATTTGTGAACTTGCTGAGCATACCCACCACATTGACATCTAGATCATTAATGTGCACTACAGACAGAAAGTGACCCAGCACTGATCACTGTTGTTCATCCCTGGATGCAGGCTTCCAGTTAAAAAAACTGAACAGATGTGTTGGACTGGTTCTGAATTAACGTACAAGGTAGTAGGAAACGCTTTAAATGTTTATATTAGAGAGGGGAGGGATGAATAAAGACACGTGCAGTCACCAAGAAAAGGGCAGGGAAAGATGTTGTAAACTACAAAGGCTAGTAATGGTATTACTGATCGATTGGTCAATCCACTATCAACGAAGTTGCATTTATAAACTAATGCAACGGCGCAACTGGACAACACCAGTTCTGACTGTTGTGTTTGGTGACGTTGTAAGAATCTCCCTGTCACTCTCATTGTGGAAACTAACCCCGCTTGTGTGCGTGCGCTCCCTGCTGAACAGATTTAATTGTGAGTGAGAGTTTTTGTATGGAATCCGCTATATCTCGGCAGCAGTTTGGGCTTCATGGCACAGAAATCCACATGTTAGCTCGATAATCATGTTCTCCTGATCAAACGTAGAAGGAAATCGATCATTGAGATCACTCTTCCTCTACACAGTCACCCCAATAAGACGAAACATGTAGCGTACGGTTTCCCTGGCTGCTGACTGTACCCGTGCACATATGTGGCAGAATCGATTGTTGTCAAGATGCAGGTGAATCTGATATTGTTTTGATCTTTAACCGTACTTTTCCAGCATCTAGCAGCTGTATTTAGTCTTGGTAGCTCCATTCTAACAAACATAAAAGTAATAATAAAAATCAGAGTCAACCTCATGTTAATCAATATGATAATCAACTCCGCCTTCACTATTGCTTTACCAGCAATAGCAGTTATGGCAGTTAGTAGGAGAATCGATTTTACTGGGACGGAAATACCTAGTTTTCACGCAGAAACTGGTGAGTGCTTGGTACGTGCTGGCGGAGGATGTGGTGGAAGCAAGCACATTAGCAACATTTAAGAGGCATTTGGATGGGTACATGAATAGGGAGGAAATAGATGGATTACTAGTAAGGGTAGAAGTTTTTTCTCTCGTTAGGGCATCGTGATCGGCATAGGCTTGGAGGGGCGAAGGGCTTGATCCTGTGCTGTACTTTTCTTTGTTTGTTTTGTTCATCCGGTTAAATGAGGTTCGTTTTAATCAAGATGTAAACACAGACCTGCCAACGATTCGCTGAATCTTAAGCACACATTCATTGATAGGTTGCAGATATGATTTCCGATCCGCACATATCCATTGGATCCAAAGTTAGCTACTTCCATTTTAGTCTGGCGCCTGAGCTGTAGTTATCATCTTGTATATTTTATAGTTCCTCCCATCAAAGAGCTCCCCTACCGTATTTTCCTGTTTACTGCAACGGATGCGGTTGTTGGTTCCTTTTATTGCTATTAAATGTACTTTAACACAGTTGAACATATAGACAGAAACTCATTTAGAATTTTGTTTAAATCGCAGCAAAATGACTTATTTTGACAAGTGTTGTGTTTTATTCAATTGATTATACCTTATTTCTCAATTATTTAATATTTTAATATATTATTACATATCTATTATTTTTCTTCCCATTTTGAATTCCTGCATCTACTTTATGTTTTTTCTTACCATATCCCTTTATTTCTCTCTGTGTTTATGTTGTTATCTGTTCGTTTGTCTCTCTTCGTTTCCTCGACTTTATTGTCTCCACATCACTTCACCGGGTCCCTTCACTGTACCGTGGTTGGTGAATTTGTTGAAACGGGAATTTGAGATGAATTTGATTTTCTACTCTCTGAACTTGTATGCCACGCGAAGGAACGAAAACGAGACAATGAAATTGAGAGAGAGAGAGAGAGACGACATACCGACAGAGAGAACCGAACGGCAGAGAGAGACAGACACGAAGAGAAAGCTGGAGACACCAAGGCCGCGTAAATACGAAAGGAATTAATTAGCCCAAGAGCAAAAACGATTCGAGCCCGATTCTCAGGTGTTCTGAGGGACCAGCCAATTCTACCCTTGGGAAACGCCCCTCAGAATCACATTGAATGAAGTCTGCAGCTGATTGGAGATTACTCTTTAATATCAGACTAGAGCTGCAACGTATTTCAAACATAATCTTATTTCTTTCCAACTTTAAACCGGGTACCATGTTCTCCTCATATTGCTTTATGGTGGTTTTGATTCTGCTGCCCAGTAAGTAAATGTTTAACATAATATTCAATATCACACACACACACGTTCCACATGTTATGTTCACTCCCAGACGTTTGAAACATTATTTGTCTTGTTACAGGAACAAATGGCGAAGATGCAGTGTTCCAGGATCGATCTGAATTAAAGGTTCTGGAAGGACAGAATGTAACACTGGATTGTAGATACTCGATAGCTGCTCTTCGAACTCTGTTCTGGTACATCCAGTATCCCAGGAAAGCGCCAAAATATTTAATGGCAATATATAGCTCTGGGGATGTAAATAATTCTCCAAGTTTTCCAGCCAGATTTTTGGCGATTTTGCAGAAAGAAAACACAACGATTCCTTTAACTATCACCGGGGCTCTTCTCTCCGACTGTGCTGTGTATTTCTGTGCCATGGAGCCCACACTGCTGCAGAGATATGGCAGATCACGTACAAAAACCCCACACTGAGAGTTCCAGTTAGTGGCCACCAGAGGGCGTTCTCTCGCCGATAAACATTCGACCTCCACAGGGTAAGTCAACGAGAATTTTCATAATTTCAAACCAAGATAGGCCACCCAACAAAACCAGGCAAAGGCCACCTTAATTGAAGCAGTTGTTTTCAGCTCACAGCTATAATAGAAATGAGAGTTACAAATTAATTTCTGGTGTCAACTCAATTTTATCTTTTGATGTTATTTCTGTGTCTGTCTGAATTATTGTGGACCTTTTTCCTCATCTCCCCATTAATGTACCGATGGCTTTGATCACGGCCCTGCACAGAGTCTATATGAACAGCGTGTTTTAGTTGTCTGGATTTTATTTCGTGGAAAGATTGAATTTCACAAGTTAGGAACATCGAGTGTTCGCCACATGCATCACTTTCCCTCATTTTCACGGCCTTTAGGAGTATCTTTTTAAACCTATAATATTTTCCACCAGCTTTCATAGCCCGGAGTTTCTGTCTGGTGTCTAAAGAAAGTTTTTTTTCTCACCCATCTCCTCCGACAGAACCAGCCCCCAAGATGTACCCGGCACTATAGACGGGCCCGAGCTCGGTATGTTTCTGTTCACTCGCAGTCACTTCACCATTCATCCGTTTCACAACCGCACTGCGAGCAAATGGCAGTCGGATGATATAATCCTAAAACTTTTCAGCAGATTAGTGATGATGGGATCAGAACCAGTGTTCAAATATTCAACCTTTCTTTTAAAGAGCGGATACCGAGCAAAATGTTACTTAGCATCAGGATATTGCAGGGACATTTTTGAGATGTAATGATGGAATAAACACCTGGGACATTGAATCCATTTCCGTAATTGCTGAAACAAAGGTCAAGATGTGTCAGACGTTAGAGTAAATGTAAACAATGGAACATAGAAACGACTTGACAATCCATTCACTGGGCAGTACGACCATGATTATCGGGAAAGGACAGAGGAGAAACCTGGTGGATGGTTTAAATTTCAGCTGACAAAACAGAATGTTTTAAACATTCTGAATGTTATAGACTGACATTAAACAGTGACCAGAAAACGAGGAATGCTTCGCTTATTATGAATCTGAGCTCCTGCTCCTCAGGAAGACGATTGGCTGCTCACTCAGAAATGGGGCGAACCACCAACCAATCAATGACGGTTGCAACCTATTACTGCATCAACACTCAAAGCTCTTTCCGTGCTTTTCGGCTCGAGATTGTCCCTCTATCTATGCACTTACACAAGACACACACACCAGACACACTCATACAGACACTCAAGCAGAGGCTCACACTTACATTTCAATATATGTGTGCACTACCTCGTGTGGCTAAACCTGTTGTGGTATCTTTCTCATTTTTGACCTTCTGCTTAGAGTTTTGCGATCAATCTCTCATTATCTCCCTCTTCTCTCCACCCATGTCCTTGTCTCTCTCAGTATCACTTTCTATCTTGCTCACTCTTTTCCTCTCTCTCATGCGAACTTTGACGAGGTGAAACTGAAGCAATTCCTGGGTTTGATGTAGCCCATTAATAATTCCAACCGTAATAACGTGAGAAACATGACGCATACTATCGGAATTATCAAAAGTACACATAACGCCTTGTTGAATTGGAAGTAATCGACATACATTGAAAGTTGCTTGCGGTAAAAATTCTTTCACAAATTATCTACTAGCACCCTCTTGCGTCACGGTTTGGAAACATAAGCATAACTACAGACGCCTGGAAACAGAAGTAGAGACACTCATATGAACATTTCTAAACGCACACGCAGATATTGAAGCTGGTCAACAACAACTTATTGTCACAAGTAGGCTTCAATGAAGTTACTGTGAAAAACGCCTAGTCGCCACATTCTGGCGCCTGTTCGGGGAGGCCGGTACGGGAACCCTCGCTGCTGGCATCCTTCTGCATTACACGCCAGCTGCTTAGCCCACTGTGATAAATCAGCCCCTGTAACGTCTAACGGAAGGCAATAAAGCACACATGCATGCACGCACATACAGCACACACACATGCACACATACAGACACATACTCAACCAGACATATACACTCTCACACACAAACATAAACACATGCACACTCACTCACACACACAGACATCCAATCACAAAACAAACATTGGTAGACAGACCATTATTGTAATCGAGTGGTAGCTTTCGATATGCATTTCATTGTAAATGACGCAGTTTTTAATAAAGCGTGACTGAACGCAGGTCATTCTTTAACTGGATCCAGCAGTTTATCAGAAAGATTGGCAAATGGTCCAAAGCATTCGGATAATTCCTCGGGATGACACGAGAAACTGAATTCAGGGTCTGTCCTTTCTCACTTCCCGTCACGGACACTTTTTCAAGGTGAATATTTTCAACTGTTCCTCATTGGAAGAAAAAATACTGAGGTTGCCTTTGATCTCCAAGAAAACTGATTTTCAAGCGAGTTCCCGTTTCTGAAGGGCAGGCAGGAAATTAGACCGGCCGTAAGTGATCAACTGTGATCTTACTGAAAGTTCGAAGGGTCAACTGATCTACGGTCGATGCTACTTCTTATGTAGTTAGTTTCATATGATGCATAGAGAACCAAGAGATCTTTGGAAAATATCAAGGCCTCAGGTTTCTTAGGTGGAATATCGACTTCATTGTTTTTTAAAAGACAATTCTCTTTTGGAGGTCAGTCTATCAAGTGGAAGGAGTGTTGAGAAAAAGCCCATGTTGTTGTGGTGCTGATACCGGAGTTTCTGAGGAGAAGCGCTTCTCATTGGTCAAACTAACTGCGTACAGCCTAAACAGAGGGGATAATAGGCAGGCAGTGGCCCCGTGAGGTAACTGAACAGGCAATTGTGCTAAATTACAAAAGTAGAAATGAAATAGAGAGTGCCCCACGGGTTTGAGAAAAATGGGATTGTTGGACAAACAAGTAGAACGGGGCAGTAGGGTAGCATGGTGGTTAGCATAAATGCTTTACAGCTCCAGGGTCCAGGTTCGATTCCCGGCTGGGTCACTGTCTGTGTGGAGTCTGCACGTCCTCCCCCTGTGTGCGTGGGTTTCCTCCGGGTGCTCTGGTTTCCTCCCACAGTCCAAAGATGTGCGGGTTAGGTGGATTGGCTATGCTAAATTGCCCGTAGTGTCCTAATAAAAGTAAGGTTAAGGGGGGGGGGGGGGGTTGTTGGGTTACGGGTATAGGGTGGATACGTGGGTTTGAGTAGGGTGATCATGGCTCGGCACAACATGAAGGGCCTGTTCTGTGCTGTACTGTTCTATGTTCTAGAATCGGTGATATTTGGAAGCAAAGATCAGTCATAGGAGAATGGAGTTTTAAGGTGAGGGAAATGTTTTCTGAGAAGTCAGATCTTGTTGAGGAGCGGGACCAGGAAGATCCTGAATTAGTCCCTCTTCAGTGGAGGAAGTGATCAGCTGGAGTAGAAATACAGATCCCCAGACCACTGCATGTTGGTCTAATGGACCATGTGCAGCAATGTCACCATCAGCACAATTGTTTCAGAATGAGAGCAGCAAACAGAAGCTGCTCCCCGGGACACCACAGACTCTAAACTAGTCAGAATGTGCGGCTGCAATCAGGTGCAGGCTCGACTGGCGGAGCGGAAATAGCAACGGTTGAATCTCGAGGTGCCTGTAGCCATCTTGCACCTGCTAGCAGCTCAAGAGAGTGAGAATGATTAATAGGGGACGGGCATGAATCGCCCAGAATTACAGAAAATTAGGGAACGGAATGAGCATTCGGCTTACCGTGCACGTGCCGAATTGACAATGCTGTCCCAATCGTCTTTTGCACCCCACATTTTCCATACTGCTTTCCCGTTTAAGATTATTTGCCATTGAATCTTTCACTTTCATCATTTTAGGCGTCATGTTCTAGATGTTTACACATCGGAATGTTATGAATAAATGCATCATTCTCTGTCCTATTTTTTCATGAAATCTGGATGTTTTATTATTGAATCTGCTCCGAATGGGAACAATAACAGACGATCTATGCTACTAAAAGGCATATTTTTCAGCAAAACGACCCAGTCTTCCTTCTACCTCCTTTGTTACAGCAAATTAAGCCAAAATTCTCTGATCTTGTCCATAAACGGACCTCTTCCCTGGTAATCTTTAAATATATAACATCCGCACATTCTCCAAAGTCCGAACACCACTTCACATTTCAAGTGCACAGGATTTGAAAAGAAATGGCCAGCAAAGATTTCATCGATTTAGTATCCCTGTCTGACATAAACATCAAACTAATACAAACTGTTTCCTAGCAGACTCAGTTTAGAATTCTGCGAAACATTCGTGACTCCTTGCGTATTTCAATACATAGCGAATCGATTCAGAGTCTGCATTCAAACCAGAATGATACTACTCCGGCACCAGAGGGCGCCACCGTCAAACATGGGGATGATGAAGTTCCGTGACGGCATCGTCACAACCAATCGGCGTCGTGGTCTGAGTGATGTCACAATGGGCCTGACCCCCAGCAGTGTGTGGGTGGAACAATGAGCTGAACAGAGCCCGGGTTCCCTCTCTGCTTCTCAATCTCTGGCTCATTACAGTCCCATTCACTGAGAGAGATTCAGTCAGACATGTTTCTGTTGATACTGGCGGCGCTGTTGGACTGTAAGTAATGGATAC
The DNA here is from genome assembly GCF_902713615.1 of Scyliorhinus canicula. Taxonomy (NCBI): domain Eukaryota; kingdom Metazoa; phylum Chordata; class Chondrichthyes; order Carcharhiniformes; family Scyliorhinidae; genus Scyliorhinus; species Scyliorhinus canicula. The sequence goes on from NW_024055461.1 coordinate 4,120,076, forward strand.
TGTTCATTAAACCAGATTAGCAGGAGATGGATTGTAATAATATTTAATAATTAACGATCAGAAATATTCACATGAAGAGTAGAGTTGAGTTTCCAAAAACTCACACATATACAAACACATTTAGATGAATTAGCTTTAAATCATTGCTGTTTCATTTCTCTTCCCTTTACAGGCGGGCTCAGTGCAGATCCAGTAACTCAATCACCGGTGCCAAAAACCGTGTTGGAAGGAGGTTCAGTGCGGCTGGATTGTGAATACACAGACTCTGGTATGGATTCCATGCAATGGTATCATAAGAAAGCGGCACAGCCACCAATCTGGATTATTAGCAAATATGTAGCTCAGAAGGAAGATGAAGTTTCAGGACGATATCTGGCGGCTGCTGACAAGTCGAAACAGAACGGTTACCTCAATATAAGCGCTCTCAGTGTGGATGACGGGGCGGTCTACTACTGTGCAATGAGGCACAGCGTTAGAGAGCAGCTGGTGCCCCGTACAAAAACCTCAGCGAGTATTTACAGCTCCACTAAATCTGCTTTCCTGCCCCTGTCTGCGGGAATTGTTTGATCCTGGATTCACGAACACAGTCAGGTCTATTTATTATTTATCTATTTATAATTTGGTGTCTCTGCTCTTCTGCAGATGAACAGAGGAGCAATTTGGGAAATCACGCGACTCATTTCCATGTCGCGATGTACACGTTAAAGTAAAACTTGGAAAGCCAGCGTATCAGCAGAGGTAATAACAGTTCTCAGATGTGGAGGTAATGTAGCCGGAAATTGTAGTTTGTTCTTCTAGACCCGTCAGCTCAGATGAGCCCTAGGCCGTTGAGTCTGTCCCGTACGTTCCTGTAACAAAACAGAGAATGTGTCAAACTCTGCTGTTGTATTTAACACGCGGAATTCACAATAAGAATTTCAACAAGGACTCACGGAGCAATACAATTATTATTATCATGCAGGATCATGGTGTCTGCTTGAGGCTTCAGTAGAAAATCGATTTTCCGAACGAAACCGCATCCCTTACCTGCTGCTAGGGAGTCACTCAGATACGGGACTTATTTCGGAAGGGTGCGGCTCACGGTGAGGCCTATAGAACTGCCGGCGGTCGGGTGACTCCACAAGCCATGAACGCCCGTTATGATCGTCAGCTGGGTAATCTTGTCTTTTTAATATTTGACATACCCAGGATTTAGTCAGAAGATTCCAGCGGTGATTTCCGCAGATTCAGCACACGTTTCTGGCATAAACATCAATAGTAACAAAGGCAGTGTCTAAACAGCTCCAGTTCAGATTGCTGGGTGGCATTCGAGCCTTGGTGTATTTTGCAGTAAACCCTGAACCCACGGTAAAACTCGATTTAACAGAATTTGCCAGCAGAGGGCGCCGAATGCAAGCACGGGCGTTACAAACCACGTGATGTTTTCTCTAAAGCCTGTATGGCTGGGAGACCAGTGAGGACCAGTAGCAGTGGAACACCTCCTCCCTCGCAATGAGCGGAGCAGAGCCCGGACTCCCTCTCTCCTGTATGGCTGGGAGACCAGTGAGGTCACAATAGACACCCCTGAACTCTAACCCCTCCCCCTCGCAATGAGCGGAACATAGCCCGGACTCCCTCTCTCCTGTATGGTTGGGAGACCAGTGACGTCACAAGAGACACCCCTGCACCCTAACCCCTCCCCCTCGCAATGAGCGGAACAGAGCTCGGGCTCCCTCTCTCCATCACAATCTCTGAGAGAGATTCAGTCTGACATGTTTCTGATAATACTGACGGCCCTGTGGCACGATAAGTACTGGATAATAAACATCGAGGCAGAATAGCATATTAATACACATCGATGGCAATAGAATTACGATCGAAAATATCTATATGAAGCGCAGTTGGGAGGTTTCACAAACTCTCTCAGATACAGGCAAATTCACTTCAAGTTTGATATTTAATCAATCTACCTTCACAGCGGACTGTGCGCAGATATAGTAACTCGGTTACCGATGGCAGAACCGCATCAGAAGGGGATTCGGTGCAGTTGAATTGTGACTATACAGACAAGAATATGTAAGACATGCTGTGGTATCAGCAGAAACCGGCACAGCCGGTTGGAGCACTCTAGCATTGAAGAAATATGCAGGTTCAAGACGATATATGGCGGTTGCTGACGAATCCAAACAGAACGGTTACCTCAATATCAGCGCCCTCAGTGTGGGGGACTATTACTGTGCAGTGAGGCACAGAGTGAGATAGCAGCTTGAGCACCGGACAAAAACCGAAGCGAGTCTGTACAGCTCCATTGTTTCCTACTGCACCAAGAATTTGATATCCGATTTTTGAACGCTGTCAGTTGCATTTACCAGACAGTTTTTTTTTTGGTGCTTCCACCCTTGTGCCGATCAACACCGGGCAATTTGGAGAATGTTGAGGCCTATCATGCTGCGATATTTACAGTAATTTGAATCCCGGAATATCCACCAAGCAGCAGAGGGAAGACCTCAGATGTGGAGTTAGTACTGTATAGCCGAAAGTACGGACTGTTCTTCCAGAAGCCTTAACTCAGCTGCGCCCAGGAACACCGACTCCTCGGCACCCGATGAGAAATTAAATGCAGAATGGACTAGGGGGAGGCGGTGGCAAAGTGGCATTGTCATTTGACTAGCAATCCAATGACCCAGAGTAATGCTCTGGTGTTGACTCTTAACTGCCCCCTCTAGAGCGATGAACCTAAAAAAAACAATTCTTGCAACATTTAACACATGAAATGTACAATAGCAGAGATTCACCTCACAACACGGCCAGCATCATCAGTCCGTGACATGGGGAACACGTGATGCCGGGTTTAGGCTTAAATAAAAATCGGAGTGTCGAACGATAATGTAAATAAAAGCAAATTATTGCTGGAATCTGAAAACTAGTCAATCTCAGCAAATCTGGTAGCATCTGTGGAGAGAGAAGGTAGCTTCTCTCCGGGTGCCGGGTTCTTTCGAATCCGGGTGACTCTTTATCAAAGCTGAGGATTCGGATGTTGAGTTGATTAAGGGGTTACCGAAATACGAACCAAGCCACAAATGCAGAAATCTAAATTGCAGCTGTTTAGACACTATCTTCTTTATTGTTAATGTTTATGTCAGAAATTGATGAGGGCCATGGATAGGGTAGATAGGAAGGGACATTTCCACTTATTAGATGGGTCAATAACCAAGGGCATAGATTTAAGTTAAGGGACAGGGTTTATAGGATATTTGAGGAAACAATTTTTACCGGAGGGTGATGGGAATCTGGAACTCGCTGCCTGAAAGTGCGGTAGAGGCAGGAACCCTCACAACATTTAAGAAGCATTTATATGAGCACTTCAAACGACATAGAATATACGGCTATGGGCCAACTGCTAGAATATTTGATTTGAATAGAAAGGTGATTTAGGCCAGCGCATGCACGTTGGGCGAATGGCCTCTTTGCGAGCTGGAACAATATATGGCTCTATAACTCTAAGTTGACGAGTAAAGAGATCTAGCGATGAAATTCCAGATGTTTGTGTCCAGGCAGCTGAAGGCACGGCCAGCGATGATGCAGTGATTAAACCCGGAGGTGAAGGCAGTGAGTTCCAGATTCCCACCACAGTCTGGGCGAAAATGTTTTTCCTCAAATGCCTCGAAATCACCAACTCCTTATTTTTAATCTATGCCCATCTGTTACAGAAACGTCTACTAAGGGGAAAGGTTTCTTCGTATCCACCCTATCTAGGCCCCTCATAATTTTGTATACTCTGGAAGAATAGTCATTGTTTCTTTAAGACTCTCCTTTTAATCAAACTATTTGACCAAGCTTTTGATCATATGACCGAACATGTCCTGTGAAACTCCTTGGGACATTGTATTGTGTGAAAAGCTTGACCTGAATGGAAGTTGTTGCATTTGTTGTTGTTCAGTGAGACCTGATAGTTTACTGAGTGAGCGAGTCTGTACAATTTACTGAGTAAGCGAGTCTGCACATCAAGATATGAACAAGAAGAAGGAGTTAAAGTATCGCAGATCGATTCATCAATGTTATATCGGTTATATATGCGAGTTGCAATCGTAAACTGGTCTAACAGTGTAAGTGGGCCTCCCTTTTGATGCTTTTGAGTGTTGCGTTTTTTTTTTACAATTTTTGTCACTCTCACTGTGGAAACTGAACTATCGATGAGGGCGCCTCCTCTGCTGAGCAGTAGCTGGAACTGCCAACGATGCTTTATACTTATTCTGGTACCGTCAGTACCCAGACAGACAACTCCAGTTTGTGGTCCGGAAGGACACGGACATCGGTGCTGAATTGAAGGCGGGTTTCGCACAGGACCGGTTTTCTGATACAGTCCAGCAGTCAGAGAAGTTCTACCAATTGACCATCTCGGAGCTGCTGCTGTCTGACACTGCGGTCTATTACTGTGCACAGAGTCTCACAGTAATGGGAACGAGGGAAAGTTTCAAACAAAAGCTGCCGTAGGTTTCTGGGTCACAGCTGCTGTCTGTTGAGAGCTGTTTATAACAGCGACTGACACTGCCACTTGAATACATTCCTGTGAGCACAATCCACATAAACACCATCTAAAATCGTTCACATCGAAGACAGAATCAGTCCAATTATTGCATTTACTGAGAGCGGAATGAGTTGATGCTGATACGGGGATATCTGAGAACTCGTCACAACCATTGAGAAAGTAAACTATGCAGGTGGCCGGGAACTATTTATATCCCTGACCGCTGTTCAGGAAATCTCTGGGGGACAAGTCATTTCTGATTTGAAATATCAGTCCACAGTGCAAACCAATGGCCACTGGGTGAGAAAATCTTAATAATTATAATGACCCGATTGAACATCTCTCAATGTTAATGTCACTGACACATATTAAATCTAAGAATCCTTAATATTGCTGAATGTATTGTTGTTTCCCCTGACATTGCTGTTCTTACCATTGTCCTGATAAGCACAATACGAAACACGTCGACAATTAATTTCAGCGATGCTCAGGTGTGTGCTACCGAACAACCACTCCTTAATATAGAAAAAGTGCAGAGGTTATATTCCGGACATGATTAGGAAGTGATGAAGAATGATTCATCAATAAATTATTCATTAGGACAGACCTGGTGTTCTAGACACCTGGACTCATGGTAACAAAACCATCTGACTACATCAACCAAATGGAAATGAACAGCAGAGAGTTTTCCATCAGCATCAGAAGCGCTCCGGGAAATCTGAACACATCGGGCAAGGCTTTCTGCACAAACACATTCTTTGTACATTTGACCTGAGCACCCCTCGGCGTTACATACCCGCTACTGCATTTACCTGGTGTGTGAAAGACTGGTTCACAATGTCAATGCCAAATCAGCATTTTTGTCACAATATCTTCAAGCTGGAAACCGAAATAAATACTGTAATTTTTTGGATGTAAAATAAGCAGAATAAACCATCCCTAGCGCGGCATCTGCTGCTCTCGGCTTGTGCATAATTTGTGTATAATTTCAATCAGAAATATCTGCTGATAAGTTCATAAAGTCTAGCTTTCCCCCGCTATTCTCTTTGTCACACTGCGGCAGTGCTTTTGTACGAGTCTCCCCCTGGTTGCTGTCGCTGTGTCTCTCAGTCCGCAGTAATACACCGGGCTGTCAGACAGCCGCAGCTCCCGGATGCTGAAATTCCCCTCACTCCTCGAAGTGTCCAGAGATGCTGAAAATCGAGTCCCCACACCCACTGCTCTGGAAACAGCTCCGTAGCTATGGATGTAGATCAAAAATTTGGGGAATTTCCCCACGTCCTGCCGGTACAGCTGTAAGGAATATGAAGTAGCTGTGGTCGAATAGCTGCAATTGATGGTCAGCGAGTCTCCATCTCACATTGTCGTTGTAAACGGCTCCTGTGAGACCGAGTCTGCACTCCTAACACCTGCAGAAATTTACAAATACAGGACTTTATTTTTTTTATTATCACGATGTTATCACGTTAACGGAATACATTGCAAAAGTAGGCGAGACACATCTAAATGGTTAATTTCCATATCGGTAACACGAGCAAAGTTGGGAACTTACCAGTTAAGGGAGCTGCAGCTGCGAGCAATGTGTAAAATATAAAGCCAACATGTTCACAGAGCTGGTGGTGGATTTAAACAAAGTGAGTTAAAGCTGAATTGTTTCAGATACCCTCCGTATACACAGGATCTGCTCAGTCGAGGAGGAGCGTAACAGACATATACAGATGCTGAAAGATTCCCTCGTACGAACGGGTTATGGCGCTCGACTCATCGATCGACAGTTCAAATGAGTCACAGCAAAAAACTGCACCAACCTCCTCAGAAGGCAAACACGGGACACAACCGACAGAGTACCCTTCGTCGTCCAATACTTTCCCGGAGCGGAGAAACTACAATATTTTCTTCGCAGCCTTCAACACGTCATCGATGAAGATGAATATGTTGTCAAGGTCATCCCCACACCCCCACTACTTGCCTTCAAACAACCGCGCAACCTCAAACAAACCATTGTTTGCAGCAAACTACCCAGCCTTCAGAACTGCGACCACAACACCACACAACCCTGCCATGGCACTCTCTGCAAGACGTGCCAGATAATCGACATGGATACCACCATTACACATGGTAACACCACCCACCAGGTACGTGGCACATACTCTTGCGACTCGACCAATGTTGTCTACCTCATACGCTGCAAGAAAGGATGTCCCCAAGCGTTTTACATTGGCGAGACCATGCAGACGCTGCGACAATGAATGAACGGGCATCGTGCGACAATCACCAGGCAGGAATGTTCCCTTCCAGTCGGGGAACACTTCACCTGTCAAGGGCATTCAGCCGCTGATCTCCGGGTAAGCGTTCTCCAAGGCGGCCATCAGGACACGCGACAACGCAGAATTGCCAAGCAGAAACTGATAGCCAAGTTCCGCACACATGAGTGCGGCCTCAAACGGGATCTTGGATTCATGTCGCATTACATTCACCTCCCACCATCTGGCCTGGACTTGCCAAACTGTCCTGGCTTGAGACAATTCACACCTCTTTAACCTGTGGTGACCCCTTCCTCTGGATCTGTAAAGACTTAATTACCTGCAAATACTCGCATTCTAAGCATTGTCTGGCATCTTTGAATTTGTCTATATATATATATATGTTTCTGGAACATACCTCTGCATTCACCTGAGGAAGGAGCTGCCCTCCGAAAGCTAGTGTTTGAAACAAACCTGTTGGACTTTAACCTGGTGTTGTAAGATTTCTTACTGTGCTCACCCCAGTCCAACGCCGGCATCTCCACATCATTGTTTCAGATAAGAATTGATAAGCTGTTGAGTAATATCCCACCTCTCTACTGATTCGTTCATTCCTGCCAGAATGTGGAGATGACACCCAATCATCCCTCAGCTCTTATGTCCTACCTTTCAGCCAATCAGCTCAGAGTGACTTTGTTCCTCCATGACGTCAGAGCAAGGAACCTGGAATCACATGAAACTGTTCTCAGAACAATGAACCGAACAGAATATCATGAGAGAGTAAGAAACAGGAGCTGCAGTGGACCATTTGCTCCTTCACTTGGGCCTGCTCAGCCATTCAATAAGATCATGGCTGATCTAACTCACATCCACCTTCCTGCACTATCGCAAAAATGTCGTATTTGCCTTAATATCGCAGATCATTTGGAACCCTCCTTCAATAAACTGAGCGACTGAACAACTAAGTTCCTAACGGGCATTATCGGGGTTAATAATTAAAGTGGGGCACGGATTGGTTACAGTTCATGTTTTTCCGATAACAGAACGAGTTCCCCATTCAGAGATCAGCTCGGAGACCAGGAAAACCACCGTAAATCGGGATTTTACACAGAATGAAAAACATTCAGCACCAGAGAAAGAGATCATCTGGGCAAGCTGTTATTTCTAATATAGTTTTGTTTGTACTAACAGTTCACAATTCATGCCTCAGATCGGATTCAGTGAGAGGAGGTGAGAGTGCCTTGCCGGTTTTTGTACGAAGTGACTGTGTCTGTGTAACAGTGTGGGTCTCAGAGCACAGAGATACACGGCGGAGTCAGAGACACGGATCCCGGTGATATTTAAAGGAACGGTTTTCTTATCTTGGTCTAAATCAGCAGAAAACCGGTCTGGGAAATCGGAAGTCCCTTCTCCAGTCCCCGTGCTATATTTCTTCAGTAGATATCTCGGAGTTTCGCCGGAATACTGGATGTACCAGAAGAGAGTTTGGCCAGTGACATCCGTATTGTAACTGCAGTTCAATATTGCCGTCTGTCCTTCCTGAACCGGTAATTCAGGCGGCTCCTGGGAAACTGAATCTTGGCCACGGGTTCCTGTAACAAGATATAGAATGTGTCAGAAATCTGGGAGGAAATATAACCCATGAAACAACATTGAGGAATTGAGCTCAGACTCACCGGACAGCAAGACCATTATTGTCAGAAAAGCACACAGGGAGCACATGGTTCTTGACGGGACAGTAAACAGCGGCACTTTTTCAAATATGTTGCTGCGTCGAGCCTAATATCAAAGAGTAAACTCTGATCAATTCCTGGAAACTGAGAGGCGTCTCTCAGTGCTGCGATTGGCCGGTCTCTCAGCTCTGACGCCAGTTGTGGACCAATCACTGTTAGCTGGGGAATGATTGCGGCTGGTTCTCTCCAATCACATTCCAACCCTGGCTGTGCGTTTTGGTCTTTCTCACTCACTTTCTCTGCGTCACATTATCAGCCATTCTGCTTCTTTCTCCGTTTAAATAGTTTTGCTTCGATCTCAGTGTTTACACCCTTCCTGAGGAAGATATTTGTCTCTAATTATGGTGAAAGGTTAAATAAATATCTTATAATCAGTCAAGTGCCATCCAGTGCATGAAATATAATGAATAATTATTGAATTAAAGTTACCCGGGATAAATAGTCACCCAATTCCACACCAAGATGCGTTTCCACTGGGGTCCCTTGTACCGGTAAAGTACTGATTTCAGTCAGTATTTATTTCTGCCCTAGGGAATTTAGAATGTGACAACTCTGAAATTAGATAACTTTTAAAAGGTGCCGCCTGATATGTTGTCACCTGATCTAGAACGTTTAAAGTTACAGATATATTCAGTTATTCACCCGCGAGACTTGCAGGTTTGTGCGAATGAGGTCGGAAAATTATGGAATCTGATCCTGGAGTTAGAAACATGATACATTTTCCAACAGCAACAATCAGTTTTTGTATGAGCCCGCCGGGCCCTCATTCACTGTGGGTCTCAGCGCGCAGTAATATACGGCGCTGTCTGTCATCTTCAAATCTGTCATGGCCAAGTGAAAAGTGCTTTGTGTCGGGTTGAGTTTCCCGCTGAAGTGTTCAAAGCCGGGAGCCGTCTCGTTAAACCCAGAACTATCGGCTCTGAGCAGATACTGGGGAGCTCGGTGTGGATACTGGCGATACCAGAACAGGCCATAGCTTGTAGCTGAACTCGATACCGAGTAACTGCAGGGTATTGCTGAACCTTCACCCTCTTCTGCTTCCACTCTTTGTTGTACCTGGGAAATTGAGTCTCCCTTACTCATCCCTGAAAATCAACAAAAGGCACAAAGCGGGTTAGAAGGAGTAACGTCACGAGGAGGAGTACCAGGACATGGAAATACGAATAAATTTGGGAATTGGGGGATTTCGACCAGAGGTTCAATTTAACAAACCTGTGGTCAGGACAATAACCAGAGACAGGCAGAGTATCAGCCCCATGGTTCGTGTCTGAACTCCAGAAACAGAGACAGTTTTCACTGGCTGTATCAGACCTGTAATTGGAGAAGATGAAAGAGATAGGGAGATGTTATGAGGTCTAATCCGATTTCTTCGCCCCGCCCACTTTCACGACTTAAAACAGTCGCTTCCTCTGGAATGAGTTGGTGATGTTTGAGAAGTGATCAGAGAGCGCCCTCCTGTGGACAGTAGAATCGTCTATTGGAAACACACACGGCCATGTGCAAAGACATGTACGTAAAACATCCATACAGGCATGCACAGACACTGAAATAAATTCCAACAAGTGTTGACTTGATTTTCGATTACATATTAGTCTGAATTGTCAACGATCAAAGTAAGTGAATAGGTCCACCTCCCGTGTTCAGCAGCAGCCTCGTTTACAACACAAAATCAACACAAACATAGACACAGAGACACGTAAACACAGTGATAGATCCCCAAACTGATCTCTCAAACAGACACACAGCCAACCACTAAAGTAGATAAGCAACCAGATTAAGACAGCCATAGAAACGGTAGCATTGTGGATAGCACAATCGCTTCACAGCTCCAGGGTCCCAGGTTCGATTCCGGCTTGGGTTACTGTCTGTGCGGAGTCTGCACATCCTCCCCGTGTGTGCGTGGGTTTCCTCCGGGTGCCCCGGTTTCCTCCCACAGTCCAAAGATGTGCGGGTTAGGTGGATTGGCCATGCTGAATTGTCCGTAGTGTCCAAAATTGCCCTTAGTGTTGGGTGGGGTTACTGGGTTATGGGGATAGGGTGGAGGTGTTGACCTTGGGTAGGGGGTAGGGTGCTCTTTCCAAGAGCCGGTGCAGACTCGATGGGCCGAATGGCCTCCTTCTGCATTGTAAATTCTATGTTCTATGAAGCACAAAAGAGAAATACCGTCAGAGACACTATCAAATTTCATGGACGTTTCAGAATGAGCTTTCTAAAATGGAATTCCCTGAGGTTGTCAGTGTGGTAATGTGTTAGATAGTAATCCTGGGATGTATTTCTCATTGACCATGAGGATCGATTTATAAAAACGACTATACTGAGGACTCTTTTGGTGAAAAGGTTTGAATGGATGGGTTTATATTTTGCAGACAAGCACATTCTGGGTGTATCCGTGATGTGAATGAGGCCGGTGAGGAAAGGATAGAAGTTGCACCCATTCCCGAGGTCTAGGATCGTATTTCAGGCACAGATGTTGACAGCACAAGAAGACTGTTTCCATGGGCGGCCGGGAAGTGTGGTTCACGCGGACAGCGCCAATGTTCACAGGCAACTCATTGAAATCCCATTGTTGTTTTGATGCAGAAAGTCTCAATTATTATATGAGTTAAAGGGGACCCGTCAAATTCTTCTCATTCTGACTGTAAATTGGACATTCTGAATTCTCCCTCTGTGTGCCCGAACAGGCGCCGGAGTGTGATGACTAGAGGCGTTTCACAGTACCTTCATTGCAGTGTTAATGTAAGCCTACTGTGACACTAATAATGATTATTGTCGTGAAATGAAGCTAAAGCGTTAAGAAGGGATGATGTGGAGTCGAAATTAATACTACAGAGTAGCAAATGTTTATTTCCTTTTCAAGCAATGGAAATAATTAATCAGGATTTTAAGTTTGGTTAATTTCACTTCAGGTTTAGGTTATTAGGTCCATTCAATTGCTCAAATTTCAACATGTGGTTCCCATAGCTGCACATTCCTCCGTTCAACTAAGGTAATCAGAAAAATAAATTAACAGCAATTGACGCACTTTGCCATTTAGCTGCCTTTAACCTACACTAATCTGCAATTAGCTGCAATTTAAATGTTGGGACCACCAGCGAAAGCGATGAACTGGCACATCAGTGGAAATGCTTTGTTGATAAATTAAGCCGTGCGAGGATTTATTAAGGGCAAATTGTGATTAATTAAGTTGCTTACATTTTCTGATGAGAAGCAGAGATGGTTGATCTGAGTATTGCTGTTGATGAACTTCCAAATAACATTTGATAATGTGCTGCAGCGCCACCTTGTGAGCAACAATGGAGCTCCTGGGGTAAAATGGGCAGCAGCAAGATCGAAAGGAAATTTCCAGGAAACAATTAACAGTGTAGACCAGCTGTTTTTCGGAGTGAAGGGAGATTTGTAGTGAACGTTCCAGGGATCAGCATTGCGGCATTTTATATGACACATTAATGACCTGAACCTTGTCTGAGAGGGGCGATTTTCAATATCTATGGATGATATGAAATGTGACAACATTGCGAACCATCGGTCGGATAATGTACAACTTCAAAACAACAAGAACAGGTTTGTGGAATGGGCGGGAAATTGGCAGATTAAATTTAGTGCAGAAAAGTGTGAAATAATTCAAATGTCCTGCAGAATGCAGAAAGGCAAAATAAAATAAAAGGAATAATTCAGGATCAGAGGGAGCTTTGACAAAGGGTCATCTGGACTCGAAACGTTAGCTCTTTTCTCTCCTTACAGATGCTATAATAATATTCACTGTCACAAGTAGGCTTACTTTCCAATGAAGTTACTGTGAGAATTGCCAGACCTGCTGAAATTTTCCAGCATTTTCTCTTTTGGTTTTTGATTCCAGCATCCGCAGTAATTTGCTTTTATCAGAGAGACCTGTATGCAGCACGGTATCATGGTGGTTAGCATCAATGCTTCACAGCTCCAGGGTTCCAGGTTCGATTCCGGCTTGGGTCACTGCCTGTGTGGAGTCTGCACGTCCTCCCTGTGTGTGCGTGGGTTTCGTCCGGGTGCTCCGGTTTCCTCCCACAGTCCATAGATGTGCGGGTTAGGTGGATTGGCCATGTTAAATTGCCCGTAGTGTCCTAAACGGGTGTTGGGTTACGGGTATAGGGTGGATACGTGGGTTTGAGTAGGGTGATCATTGCTCGGCACAACATCGAGGGCCGAAGGGCCTGTTCTGTGCTGTACTGTTCTATGTATCTGTTGATAAATTACTGATGAGGGTAGGACAATTGTAAGACCGGTCATTAAAACAATTAAAGGGAATTATCAATGGGTAATAAAATACAGAGGAAAGGACGTTATGTTAAACTTGTATTAAATCCTGAACCCACTGAACTGAAGCATTGTGGGTATCACACTGAGGGGAGAATGTGAGTCATTAGGGTTGGTGCAGAAAATGCTCACGGGAATGGGTCCAGAGATGAGCAATTTAATCGACGAAGATAGATTGGACAAGTTGCGACTATTTCCCTTGACCATCAGGTTACGAAGTGATCTGACGGAGATATTCAAAATCATGAGGGTTCTAGACAGAGTCGATATGGAGGAACTTGTCCCACTGGTGAGAGGGCCGAGTACCTGAGGTCACAGATTGAAGGAATTGGGGAAATAAGCATGGAGACATGAGGACAAACAGTTTCAACCAGTGAGTGGTTAGGACGTGGACCGGACTGTTCGTTTGTGTGGTGGTGGTAGGGTTTATTGATGCTTTCAAAGCAGAATTAGATTATAATCTCAAAAAGAAAAACAGTGCTAGACTACGGGGAAAATAATGGCATTCCGCAAATTGCATCATTAGAGGGCCGACGCATATATGTCTGTCCAAACGGCCTTCTTCTCTACTTTAAAGGGAACGGCAGTGGATTAGCTGGCATGTCACTGGGCCAGTAATTGAGATGCCCAGCCCCAGTCACTGAGGCCGTGTTCAAATCCTGCTGCAGCTGACAGTGTGCTTGAAAAATGCAAATAGAATGGCCCTGTAACTTACCAGGTAACATGGTGAACAAACGCTAGCCTTGCCTGTGAGGGCCACATCTAATGAAATATATTTTTAAAATCAATAACTGCAATAGCAAGGTTTTGCCAGTTGATGGCAGTGACACCGTGATTGCTGACATTACATGAAGCAGAGAATTTCTCAATTGTGACTGCCAAGGACCCTGGATACTGTCTCTTATATTAGGTTAGGTCAGGTTCCTGATTTTATGACAGCAGTTCTCAGTTGTTACTGTGGTCAATCTCAGCTGTTAACATGATAAACTAAGGCCCATTTTATATTACACTGTGTTGAGGAGGTTACGATAGCATGCAATCGGTTTTTATAATGTCCATGTCTGAATTGTTACTTCAGTAGACTCAACAGATACTAACCAGAACTAGCTCCTGTTTGTATTACCTGAGGCATTGGTACAGTTATTGCTTTACCTGAAGCTGCCACGTTCCTCAGGGTAGTGGTCTGGTCCCAACCATATCCAGCTGCTTCATGAATGGCCTATTGTCCATCACAAGGACAAAAGTGAGGATGTTCGCTGGTGACTGCGCAATGTTCAACACCGTTTGTGACTCATTAGATGCAGTCCATGTCAGAATGCAACAAGATCTGGACTATATTCAGGCTTGGGCTAACAAGTGGCGTGCAGGCAGTGGCCCGATCTCACAAGAGAAGATCGAGCCATCTCCCCTTGACATTCAATGGCATTACAACGGAATCCCCAGTATTAACATCCAGGGGCTGCCGTTGACCGGAAACGGAACTAGTGAACTCGCTGAATTAGCCGTATAAATACTGTTGCGAACTGAACAGGTCAAAAGCGAGGAATTCTGCCGCAAACAACTCACTTCCTTACTCCCCAAAGCCTGTCCACCATCTACAGGGCACAAGTCAGGAGTATAATGGAATGTTCTCCACTTGCCTGGATGAGTGCAGCTCAAACAACACTCGAGAAGCTAGGCACCATCCAGGAGAAAGCAGTCCGCTTGATTGCTAACCCTTCCAAAAACATTAAATCCCTACGCACTGCCGAATAATGGCAGCTTTCTGTCCCACATAAAAGATGCACTAGAACAACTCAACAAGGTTCCTTCGGCAGCACCTTCCAAACCCACGAGCAGTACCTTCTGGAAGTATAAAAGCAGCAGACACCTGGGATCACCATTTCCTGGAGGGTCCCCTTCAAACCACTCACCATCCTGACTTGGAAATACAGTATATCGTCGTTCCTTCACTTTGGCTGGGTCACAATGCTGGATTTCTCTCCCGAACAGTTCTGTGGTACATATACCTCAGGAACTGCAGCAATTTAAGAAGGAAACTCACCTTCTGAAGGGCAACTAGAGATAGGACAGCAATGTTGACCTAACCAGCCATGCCCCAATCCCATCAATGAATTAAAAAATACAGTGCAGTGATAACAGAGACAAGGCCTGGCCCAATATAGACAGATATATATGCGAAAGTAGTGATCACACGAACTTGTCAAGAGAGCAATAAAAATTGATACATGGATTACGTAGGTATATGAAAGACAGCACCTGATCTAAATTGGAATAAGCCTGTATTAGTGTTGTTATAATCGTAAAAATACTTTGTACAATGATGATTGGAATAGGTCAAAATAACAATACAGGAAACAGACTATTAGAACCGATAGGGACACCGTTTACAGAAATAATAATAATAATTGTTACTATTATGATAAGTAGGCTTACATTAACACGGCAATGAAGTTATTGTTAAAATCCCCTGGTCGCCACAGTACGGCGCCTGTTCGGGTACACTGAGGGAGAATTCGGAATGTCCAATTCATCTAACAAGCATGTTAATAATAATTGCACTAATAACAGAGAATCAGAGCATTAAAACCTGAATGGCAGTTAGACTATTAGTTTAACCATCACGTAGATAACGTCTTTGTGTCCACCCTTATTGCATACTGACTTTAAATGCACACAGTACAGTGATTGGTGCATTTTTCAAAATTGCAACCTGCAATCGACCGAGTCGGATGATGAAGTACAGTCAATCAAACTTGGGTATGAAGTAACCATGTGTGTGTGACAGAGAGACAGCGCCTATTGATATCAGAGCAAATGGTTCGGCGCCTCATGATATATCAGATTTCCCCCCAAATTCTTAATTACGGAGTCAAGCGCCGTTCCAGTATGAACTGGATGAAGTTAGTGTGATGGTAATGATAAACGAAAATGCTGGAATTGTTCTGCATGTCATGCAGATTCTGAGATGAGCAGAGTCACGTTTCATGCCAATGATGGAATATCAGCCCCAAGTTCATCGGCCTGAAACGAACTGCATTTCTCTCTGAAAATGTGACCGCCAGCGTAACACATCTGGCAGCACTTCTGTTGCTGAGCTGTTTGACCTGCGTTCAAATTCCACTCCAGGATTTGTTGACCATGGAAGGAGTGTTCGTGCAACTGAAACAGATTATTGATCAGCCTCCAAAATATCCTTCCACCTCCCCGCACCTTCCTCCGTGGGTGGAAATAATGTGAATGTACGAAAAACAAATTGATTTTCTATCCACTTTCTGGCCTGCTGAGACTTTCCAGCAGTTTATGTGTTTATTTTAGATTTATGGTACCTGTAGTGTGTTATATTTGTATTAGGTCTTGTCGGCTTTAACATGTTAGTGACGCTCTCACCCGTGATTCTCAATTCTCACGGTGTTAGTTTAGATTAAATTCCTTGTTTTTGTCTTCATTATTTTCATATACACAGCTGGATTGAGGGAACTATTTGACCATAAGAATTAAGAACAGAAGTCGGCCATTCAGCCCTTCAAGCCCGCTTCACCATTGAATATGTTCAGATTCATGGCTCCTCGAACACTCACGAAATCCACATTCAAGCGTAAAGTCTGTAAACTTTTATTCACTTCCTGAATAAAAACCTTTCGATCTCAGCATTGAAAATGGTCAAGGACTCTGTCTCCACAGCTTCCTGGGGTGACGAATTCACAAGATTCACCACTCTTTCAGAGAACAAAACCTTCCACAAATCCGGCTTATTCTCAGTCTCTGCCCTCTGGGCAGACACTTATCCCATGAGTGAAAACATCCTCCCGACATGCACCCTATCTCACCCCCCTCAGAATCTAAAGGGTGAACGACAGAGCAACTCTGAACAATCTCTTCATCCAGCGAAGGACGGGTTCGTGGGACATCATACTTTTATGAATTTAAATCCCCCACTTTCTTCTTTCCAATTAAAGGTCCTGTAGCGTGGCCAATCCAACACTGTGCAGATCATTGGGTTGGAGGTGGGGGGGGGGGGGGGGGTGGGCTCAGACAGACACGGTGAGAATGTGTAAACTTCACACAGACAGTGACCCGGGGCCGGGATCTTACCCGGATCCTCAACGCCGTGAGACAATAATGCTAACCACTGCGCCACCGTGCCGCTCTCCTGGGACATCAATGATGTTTGTCATTCCTTCCAACTTCGAAAAAACAAACATCTTCGCTCTCCTTGGATTTGTGAAGTGATTTACAACGGCCGGAGCAGGGTCAGACTGGCTTCGAATACATAAATGCATAGAAACATATAATCTGGTATACTGATAATCATAGAGACCGGCTCCAGTGTATCAATAACAGAGACTGCCAGGCCCGGGCTCAGTCTGGGATCTGGTATAATAATAATCATAGAGACAGGCTCCAGTGTATCAATAAAAGAGGCTGCACGGCCCGGGGTCAGACTGGGGTCTGGTATAATAATAATCACAAAGACCGGCTCCAGTGTATCAATAACAGGGACTGCTGGGCCCCGGGTCAAACTGGGGTCTGGTATAATAATAATCACAGAGACCGGCTCCAGTGTATCAATAACAGAGACTGCCGGGCCCAGGGTCCGACTGGGGTCTGGTATAATAATAATCACAGAGACCGGCTCCAGTGTATCAATAACAGAAACTGTCAGGCCCGGGGTCAGACTGGGGTCTGGTATAATAATAATCACAGAGACAGGCTCCAGTGTATCAATAACAGAGACTGCCGGGCCCGGGGTCAGACTGGGGTCAGGGATAATAATAATCACAGAGACCGGCTCCAGTGTATCAGTAACAGTGACTGGGGATAATCATCGATGATGAAGCAGGGGACCTCATGAACGGCTGATTTTAATAGGAAGTGAAACTGTCAGAAAGCAATGATACTGAGGGCCTCAGCCTGTGCTTCGGTGTCATGGTGAGTGACAGGAATGTGTGTGTGATAAAAGCGAATTGGAAACGTTAATGAGTGAGGTGCGTGTGATTGGCCCCACCTGGGATATTTTCTACCCAATGGGAGGATAATTATGGCAGACTCTACAATGGCGCCTCTGTCAGGGGAAACGAAAACATCTGTTTTTTCTCATTCTGAGCAACAGTTCTCCATTTACACAGATGTGCAAGAGCCAGTTCCCGCAGTTTCTGGTCAATATTTCATTTTATAAATTTAGAGCACGCAGTTATTTTTTTCCAATTAAGGGGCAATTTAGCGTGGCCAATCCGCCTATCCAACACATATTTTGGTTGTGGTGGTGAATCACACGCAGACACGGGGAGAATGTGCAAACTACACAGGGGCAGTGACCCAGGGTCGGGATCGAACTCGGGTCCTCAGCGCCGTGGGCAGCAGTGCTAACCACTGCACCACCACTGTGCCGCCCTAGCTTATGGCGACTTATGTTTAAATAATCAAATTGGGACACAAAGACTAAAAGCCAAAACCTCATCGCAGGCAGAATTAGTGCCACAAATGTTAAAGATAATTGTTGTTTTTTTGAACAAATTATTTTGTCCAAAGTAGTGGATTGTAAACAACAACGACCCTGTTAAAGATTCGTGGGAATTATCTACACACACCCAGGTACTGTCAGAAGACAGGAATAGCACAAGAGCAAAGCTGTACAATGATTGCATTTTATTCGGCCTCAATGAAGGACAGGGGTAGATACAGAAAAGGTTCCGGGAAAATGATTATTGATGGGCCATCCAACGGGTCCCATTGCCTCTCATCCTTCAAATCTTAATACTTTAATATTTATCGATTATTTTCCAAAGATGCTATTAAATCTGATTCCATCATACTTTCCAGACCTGTGTTCGAGTTTATAACAACTCTCTGTGTAAAAACAATCCGCCTGTTCAATACAGTAAATCTGTGTCCTCTGGTTAAATACACTCCAGCCAGTTGCAATAGTTTCTCTCTAATTACTTGATTCAAACCTTCATGATTTTCTTTCGCAGTTTTATTAAATAGACACACATAAAGATGGAGAAAGATACAGAGAGAGAGTCAGAGTGAAACTGACCGAATAAATTAGAAAGAGAGAAGCGGCTTTGAGAGATAAAGGCTGAGAAACAGTAAAAACAAATTGCTCGCAGAGAGGGAGAATGATAAAATAGTGAAAGGGAGCAAGATATATTTCCCTGGCTTCAGAGAACCGGGGAAACTCAGTGACTGATCCACTGACCATCCAATCATGCCCTGGAATGGAAGCTTTGAACAGATCACAACCGGCTCATTTGTAAATGTCACCACAATGTGATCTGTGTGACTCTGCCCTGACTCTGTGGACAGATATAGGCTGCACTGACAGATGTTCTCACCAGATTGTGGTCCCTGGATTTATTTTCTGCTCAGAAGTGAGATGTGCGGTTTGGAATCGGCAGCAGAGAAACAGGAAGTTGTGTTTCCTGAGAATGAAACAGCAGGCGTCAGTTTCATGTTATCACCGTGAACAGTCTTCCTGCCTGTGAGGGTGAACTCACTCTGACAGCATCAAGAATACCCACACAGATTGCTGCCGGTCTCAGCATTACATTCATCCCCATTCCTTTAAAAAAGTTGGATTATTTGTTTAGAAACACAGTAACCGATCGGGAGATGCACAGATGATCTTCACTGGTCATAATACCAATAATCTGGAGAGAAGGGGGAAATTAAAACAACAATCTGTTAACAGAGGTTATACTAAAGTAGAAAGTTTGAAGTCACTTGATGTCTGAGAGCGAGAGAGCGAGAGCTGGACAGAAAGAGAGCGTGCGAGAGAAAGGGGGGCGCGGAGGGGGGGGGGGGGGAGAGAGAGAGAGAGGGGGAGAGAGTGAGAGGCGGGGGGAGAGAAAGGAGGTTAAGTGAATGAGCTAGTGCCTTTCTGGTACAGAATTTTCCTCTGATGAAGTTTTAGTGCTTCATTTTTTTAGACATGAAGTGCCTTCAACAAAAAGGATTTAAACACTAGGTGCCTGACCCGGCTGCTGTGTGCCTGTGTAAGTGAGTTAAGAGTGAGAGAGAAAAGCGGGAACAACTGATTTAGATACAGCCTGAGACAGAGAAAGCGAGGTGAACCGATATGTAAGTAATTTGAAATATATATTTGCCTTTTCAATGGAATGAACAGCTTGACATTACTGCATAGATCACTCAAGACCAGTAAATACTGAGTGCAGCATAGGATCTGGAAGGTAATCTCAATAAAATGTCGTCATGTGCTGAAAAATAATTGCAATTATTGGCAACGCCATTTGCAAACAATGAATAATGATGTTGTGTTCCAGACTAACCGGCCCTTATGGACATACAGGCACACACATAGGCACACATATCCATACACACACACACACACACACACACACACATACATACACACACAATTTCAGATTCTGTCTCTCACAATCAGTGGCCACACCAAAAGCAAACAGAAATCCACTCAGCAAAAAGTGTGAAAGACAATTCGGACCATGAAAGGAAACAGTAGGTAGTTGCCACAGATTTACACAAATCTGAATTATCATACATACCACAATGGAGTTTGTGACTGTGTTATGCAATGTGAAATTCAATATGGCTCCTGTGTTTCTGTTCCTCAGTCTGGTGATGAAGTGAATGGCACAAGATTCACTCTGATCTTTCAGCAAAATATTACACACCCATTACCAGACCAATCACACAACACCAAATAGCTATTCATTATGCTTTTGTAAGTGAAATAAGTCTGAGAGAGGACAGAGAGATTAATCAATATACGTGTAGTCTGTAACAGAGATGAGAACAGATCGGCAGTAGTTTTAAAGATGTATTTGCCTTTGCAACGAACGTCCATCACAGCTAATAGTTATTAACACGACAAAATGTATTCTTCCAAAGTGAGTGTCACAAGTCATTGGCGCAGTGGTATTTTAGCTGGACTAGTAATCCAGAGACCCAGAGTCAAGCTCTGGGGACCCGGGCTCCCACCACGGCAGGTGGTGAAATTTCAATCAAGAAAGATCTGGAATTAAAAGTCTAATGATGACCATGCAACCAACGTTCTGTGTAATCAATACCCATCTGGCTCACTGATGGCCTTCAGGGAAGGACACCTGTCGCTCTTAACTAGTCTGGTCTACATATAACTCCTGATGACTCCACAGCAATGTGGTTGACTCTTAAATGCCCTCAGGGATGTGTAAGAACTGCAGGATCAGCCAGCGACATCCACATACCATAAATGAATAAAAAGTATTTAGTATCTTGAAAATAAAATTCCATCTTTCTTTCTTTCTTTCTTTCTTTCTTTCTTTCTTTCTTTCTTTCTTTCTTTCTTTCTTTCTTTCTTTCTTTCTTTCTTTCTTTCTTTCTTTCTTTCTTTCTTTCTTTCTTTCTTTCTATCTATCTATCTACGTACCTATCTATCTATCTGTCTATCTTTTAGACACCCTTTATTATTTGATTCATTTACGGGACATGGGGCCATTGATTGGGTCAGCAATAATGGCCCATTCCTAGTTGCCATTCAGAAGGTGGCGGTGAGCTGCCTTCTTGAATCGCTGAAGTCTCTGATATGCAGTTACACCCATACTCGTATTAGCGAGAGAACTCCAGTATTTTCACCCAACCATAGTGAAGGAACGGTGATATATTTGCAAGTCAAGATGGTAACAGACTTGGAGAGGAACCTCCAGATGGCATTAATCCAAAGTATCTGCTGCTCTTGTCCTTGTTGGTAGTTGTTGCCACTGGTCTGGTAGGTGCTGAATATGAAACCTTGATTAGTTCCAACAGTAAATCTTGTGGATGGCAACAATCAAGCGACTGATATTTCCTGGATGGTGTAAAGCTTCTTGAGATTTGTTGAAGCTGCACTCCAGACAAGTGGAGAGTATTCCATCACACTTCTGACCTTTGCCTTGCAAATGATGGACAGGCTTGGGGCAATCGGGATGTGAGTTACTCGCTGTAGGATTCCTAGCCTTTGAACTGCTCTGGCAGCCACAGCATTCGTCTGGCTTGTCCAGTTCAGTTTCCGGTCAATGACAGCCCCCAGGATGTTGATTGTGCGGTAATCAATGAAAATAAATCTGTTGCATTATTCTGTTGGGTAGGAACGTTTGTTATACAAAGTGAGACACAGAAGACTTCAGCCGTGAATGAAACAGTAACAAAATAATATCAGAGAGTGGACGTCACATAGTATAAAAGGAAGGTCGGCAGGAAGAGGAAAATCGACCGTGGAGATCTAAGGAAATAAGGGAGAGTATCAAATTGAAGGAAAAGGCATAGAAAGTGGCAAAGATTAGTGGGAGACTAGAGGACTGGGAAATCTTTCGGGGGCAACGGAATGCTACTAAAAAAGCTATAAAGAAGAGTAAGATAGATTATGAGAGTAAACTAGCTCAGAATATGGTAACAGACAGTAAAAGTGTCTTCAAATATATAAAACAAAAAAGAGTGGCTAAGGTAAATATTGGTCCTTTAGAGGATAAGAAGGGGGTTTTAATAATGGGAGATGGGGAAATGGCTGAGGAACTGAACAGGTTTTTTGGGTCGGTCTTCACAGTGGAAGACACAAATAACATGCCAGTGACTGATGGAAATGAGGCTATGGCAGGTGAGGACATGGAGATGATTGTTATCACTAAGGAAGTAGTGATGGCAAGCTAATGGAGCTAAAGGTAGACAAGTCTCCTGTCCCTGGTGGAATACATCACAGAGTGCTAAAATAGATGGCTAGGGAAATTGCAAATGCACTAGTGATAATTTACCAAAATTGACGAGACTCTAGGGTAGCCCCGGCGGATTGGAAATGAGCAAACGTGACAGCACTGTTTAAAAATGTAGGTAGGCAGGGAGCGGGTAATTATAGGCCAGTTAGCTTAACTTCGGTCGTAGGGAAGATGCTAGAATCTATCATCAAGGAAGAAATAGCGAGGCATCTGGATGGAAATTGTCCCATTGGGCAGACGCAGCATGGGTTCATAAAGGGAAAGTTGTTCCTAACTAATTTAGGGGAATTTTTTGAGGGCATTACCAATGCGGTAGATAACGGGGAGCCCATGGATGTGGTATATCTGGATTTCCAGAAAGCCTTTGACAAGGTGCCACACAAAAGAGATCTGCATCAGATAAAGATGCATGGCATTAAGAGTAAAGTAGTAGCATGGATAGAGGATTGGTTAATTAATAGAAAACAAAGAATGGGGATTAATGGGTGTTTCTCTGGTTGGCAATCAGTAGCTAGTGGTGTCCCTCAGGGTTCAGTATTGGGCCCACAATTGTTCACAATTTACATAGATGATTTGGAGTTGGGGACCAAGGTTATTGTGTCCAAGGTTGCAGACAACACTAAGATGAGTGGTAAAGCAAAAGGTGCAGAGGATACCGGAAGTCTGAAGAGGGATTTGGATAGGTTAAGTGAATGGGCTAGGGTCTTGCAGATGGAATACAATGTTGACAAATGTGAGGTTATCCATTTTGGTAGGAATAATAGCAAAAGGGATTATTATTTAAACAATAAAATATTAAAACATGCCGCTGTGCAGAGAGACCTTGGTGTGCTCGTGCATGCGTCGCAAAAAGTTGGTTTACAGGTGCAACAGGTGATTAAGAAGGCAAATGAAATTTTGTCCTTCATTGCTAGAGGGATGGAGTTTAAGACTAGGGAGTTTATGCTTCAATTGTATACGGTGTTAGTGAGGCCACACCTGAAGTATTGTGTTCAGTTTTGGTCTCCTTACCTGAGGAAGGACGTATTGGCGCTGGAGGGTGTGCAGAGGAGATTTACTAGGTTAATCCCAGAGTTGAAGGGGTTGGATTATGAGGAGAGGTTGAGTAGACTGGCACTGTACTCGTTGGAATTTAGAAGGATGCGGGGGATCTTATAGAAACATTTAAAATTATGAAGGGAATAGATAGGATAGATGCTGGCAGGTTGTTTCCACTGGCGGGTGAAAGCAGAACTAGGGGACATAGCCTCAAAATAAGGGGAAGTAGATTTAGGACTGAGTTTAGGAGGAACTTCTTCACCCAAAGGGTTGTGAATCTATGGAATTCCTTGCTTAGTGAAGCAGTTGAGGCTCCTTCATTAAATGTTTTTAAGATAATGATAGATCGTTTTTTGAAGAATAATTGGATTAAGGGTTATGGTGTTCGGGCCGGAAAGTGGAGCTGAGTCCACAAAAGATCAGCCATGATCTTATTGAATGGCGGAGCAGGCTCGAGGGGCCAGATGGCCTACTCCTGCTCCTAGTTCTTATGTTCTTACGTTCTTATAAATGGAGATTTGATTCATTTTTACAAATGCTTGCAAATTGTCACGGCTAGCATGTCCAGCAGCATAGATTCATGCATCAATTAATTAATCTGCATATAATGTAATTTTAACAGATACAAAATCTTATGCAATAATGATTAAAGAAGAGTCAATTGAAGTAGAGAGAGGTGTTGCTCAGTGCATTTCAGAATGCGACTGCAGCTGTTTGTTAAAACAGTAAACACAGTCTCATGCAGTCATAACTGAGAATGGGCAAATTGTAGTATGTATAGAAACATGGTCCTTCTTATTCAAATGTTAACTGCAGAGAGCATTACATACACAGATACAATGCTAAGGGAAAGATAAAACGAAACATGGCCCTGTACAATCATTCCAGGGACAAGACCCAGGGTAATAAAATGTTTTGCACGGTTAGGTATAGTGACAACTGAAGCGGGGATGAATGTCATACTACAAAACACAATGTGCAATAAAATATAAATAAAAACATGGTCTAACTACAAGTAAAAGCTCAACTAGAGTAAATGATAGAAGCCACAGAAGCATGATCTAATACAGGGTAAATATTCATAATAGCGGAGACAGGGTGTGCAGCAATGATTAATGGAGGGGAGTCCAGAATCGAGGTCACAGCCTCAGGATATGGATCAGGAGAAATCTATTGGCCTAGAGTGGTGAGCCTGTGGAATTCTCTACCACACAAAACAGTTGAGGCAAAACTTTGTATGTTTGCTGGAAGGAATTATATATAGTTCTTGTGGTTATAGGCATCAAAGGATATGGAAGGAAAGCGAGAACAGTTTACTGAGTTGGACGATCAGCCATGATTATAATGAATAGAAGAGCAAGTTCAAGAGGCCGAACGGCCTACTCCTTCACCTATTGCCTATGCTTCTATACTTCTATGTTTCAAAGTAATGCAGCAAAGCCTAAATTCTATATAAACTGAAACAGGATCTAGTACAGTAATTCCTGATACGGGTTCTAGATTAATATAAACTGAGACAGGGGCGCGTGCAGTGATTTCTGATAGGGGTCTAGAGTAATGTAACTTTAGACAGGGTTCTAGAGCATTAATTGCTGATAGAGTGTCGCGATTATTATAAAGTGAGACAGATTCTAGTGCCGTAATTATTGATGCAGTGTCTAGATTAACGTAAACCGTGATAAGGTCTGCAGTGATTACTGATTCAGGGTATACATTCGGACAAAGCGAGACAGGTTCGATTGGAGTGTCGGCCCAAGATTAATGTTAGTCAATGTAGGGCCGAATGTGGTGTTCACCTTTGCACGCTTGAGATTATATACATTAAGACATATGTGTTTTTTTTCTGAGTGTTTGTGTGTGTGTGGACATTTTCACACCAAAAGCTTGCAGAAACAGTTCCTTTGTTTTATACACCAATTAATGGGACGGAGTATGGTGAACTTTGCTCTCCACATACTCTGCGTTTTTCGTGCCCTGCAAGTATCTGATGGTACAGCGTAGAGGAAGCTTTACTCTCTTTCTTAAGTGTGCTTTACCTGTCCTTCACATGTTAGATGGCGGATATTGTGGAGGGGGCTTTACTCTGTACTGTCCCTGTACTTCGAGTATTTGCGGGGAGATTGTTAAGGGACGTTAATGCTCAGTAACAGAATCTTTACTGTTGGTGCCCTGGGAGTATATAATGCGACAGGGTTCAGGATGCTTTATTCTTTATCGAAACCTGTGATGCATTTGCCCTGAGAGTGTTTGGTGGATCAGTGTGCAGGAAGGTTTGCTCTGTATACAACCCTGTACTATACCTGAACTGCGAGAATTTGATGAAATAGTTCAGGCAAGGAGAGCGTTACTAAACCTGTCCTTGGAATTCTGATGGGATGCAGCGAATGGAAAGGCCTGGGACTAATGTCTTAATATCTGTGTCATATTTGAAAAGTGAGCAAAACTGATGCTCATGTGATGAAAGTCGCAGGAGCAGAATGTGTACAAAAGTGACCAAGGGACAGTTGTGAACAATTGTTTCAGATTGGGTGGGGTACAGAGTGCTATTCTCCAGTGGGTAATATTAGCAGCTTTTTCTGTTATATATTAATAGACAGGACTCGGGACTAGGGTTCACAGGACAGCAATTGAAAAGTTGCATCTGTCTCCCAAATTGACAATGTAGTGGATTACACACATAGATACATAGAAGTTAGGGGCACGAGGAGGCCTTTTGGCCCTTCGAGCCTGCTCTGCCATTTATCACGATCATGGCTGATCATCCAACTCAATAGCCTCATCCTGCTTTCTCCCCATAGCTTTCATCCCATTCTCCCCAAGTGCTATATCTAGCCGCCGTTTGAATATATTCAATGTTTTAGGACCAACTTTTTCCTGTGGTAATGAATTCCACAGGCTCATCACTCTTTGGGTGAAGAAATGTCTCCTCATCTCTGTCTGAAATGGTTTACCCTGAATCCTCTGACTATGACCCCTGGTTCTGGACACACCCATCAGTGGTAACATCATCCCTGCATCTACACTGTCTAGTCCTGTTAGAATTTTATAAGTCTCTATGAGATCCCCACTCATTCTTCTGAACTCCAGCGAGAACAATCCTAACGTAGTCAATCTCTCCTCATATGATAGTCCCGCCGTCCGTGGTGTTGTAACAAGGATGCGTCCAGCCTAGGCTGCAACAGGTCACTGGCTTTTTCATGTACACAGGCAGATAGGTGGCAGATAAAATTCAATACTGAGAAGCGATGCATTTAAACTAAATTTTGCGGGGCGGGGGGTCGTTTGTATGAAAAATTGGAAGACCAAAGTTAAAAGAGAAGGTGAGAGTGCAGGTTTATGATCAAGACATTAACCGAGTAAAACGGGCTGAGGGCTCAGGAGAGGTTAGAAAAGTTTCCTGAACACTTGCTCGAGTAGGGAGTATGGAAAGTGGCAGGTATGCAACTTCAGGCACAGCAGAAAACTGGAGAACGATGAGAAGGGGTGGTCAACGCAGAATTGAGGGTGTTTTACCGAAATGTGCGGAGTATATGGAACAAGGTAAATTACCTCATTGGACACATTGAAATTGGCCGGTACGATGTTGTGGACATCACAGAGACGTGGCTGCGAGGGGATCAGTGCTGAGATCTAAATATCCAAGGATATGTGTCTTGTTCCGGTGGCAGTTATGCAGCAATAAGCCACACATGTGGGAGCTCCCGTTTTAAAGAGATTTTTCGGCTCTTTTAGAGCCCAAAACGGAAATTTTTCGACGTCTCCCGGTGGGGGAAGGTGTGCTGAACGACTTTCCCTGCAGTCCATGCCTCGAACTCGGAGTGGAAAGGTGGAAAAAACAGCAGCAGCTCCTCAGAAAAAACGGGGGAAGGGATCCAAGATGGCCACCGACAGAGCTCCAGGGGAATGGAGACTCTGGGCCCAGGAACAACAAACTGATCTCCTGCGCTGCTTTAAAGAATTCAAGGATGAAGTACTGAGCTCTCTGCAGGAAACAAACAGAAGGCTGTCAGAGATTCAGTCCACCCAGGGTGCTGCCATCAAGAAGTTGCAGACGCAGGCCATTGAACGAGAGGAGGAGGCCGTGGTCCTCGTGAGTAAGGTGGAGGGGCACGAAGCACTCCACAAGAAGTGGCAGGAACGCTTCGAGGAGCTGGATCACCGCATGAGGCGGAAAAACCTGCGGATCTTGGGCCTTGCGGAGGGGCTGGAGGGATCGGACCTGACAGCCTATGTGGCTGTAATGCTGGGTTCGCTAGTGGGGGCCGGGTCTCTCCATCTGCCCCTGGAGCTGGAGGGAGCACACAGAGTACTGGCCAGGAGGCCTAAGGAGAATGAACCCCCGCGTGCGGTGCTGGTGAGGTTCCACCGGTTCAGTGATCGGGACTGCGTGCTGCGCTGGGCCAAGAAGGTGAAGAGCAGCAATTGGGAGAATGGGGTAGTGCGGATCTACCAGGACTGGAGTGCGGAGGTGGCTAAGCGGCGGTCCGGATTTAATCGGATGAAAGAGGTGCTTTATAGAAAAAAGATAAAGTTCGGAATGTTGCCGCCCGCGCGCCTGTGGGTAACTTATTCGGACCGGGACTATTATTTCGATTCCCCGGAGGAGGCGTGGGCCTTCGTGCGGATGGAGAAACAGGACTTGAACTAGGGGTTGGGGGTTGCGAGGTCGGCTGTAAGATATTAGTGCTGGATTCGGCTGTTGCTGTGTTCTCTTTTTCTTCTGTTTTTTTCTTCTTGTTTTAGTACTGTTGTAATTTTGATATGGTTATTTACGGGGGGGTTGTTCTGCTATGTTTTTGTTTTTGTGCTTGGGGCATTGTTTGGGCTGTGTATCTTGCGGGGAGAGTCGGGGGGGTATGTTGTATTCTACGTCGGAGTGGGGGTATGGAGGGGGGCTGATATTTGGGAGCTGCGTCAGAAGGGTGTGGTGGGGCAGGGCGAAAGCGCGGGCTTTCCTCTGGTTTCCCGCGCTGCGGGGCTGGGGGGGCGGAGATGGTGACGGGGGAGGTGGGGCCTTAACTGGTTCTTCCCCGCGCTGGAGCGGTGCCAGGAGGAGGGATAGATTGGGGGATGATCCCACTTCGGGAGGGGTCGGGCTATTGACGGGAGTTTCCGGGGTCAGCAGAAGTTAGCTGACCCACGGAAGTACAATGGTGGACGGTTCGTGGCTGGGAGGGTTCCTAGCCTGGGGGGGAAGGGAGGGGGGGAAAGGGGAATACCGGGTTGCTGCTGGTAGGGTCAAGAAGGAGCTGGTGGGGGCTGGGGGGACAGAGGTGAGGGGTTGTCGCTATGGGGACGGGGTCGAGCAGGGGACGCTGGCCTGGGGCGGGCAGTCGACGGGCTATGGCTAGCCGACGGGGGAGGGGGGCGGGACGCCCTCTGATCCGGTTGGTCACCTGGAATGTGAGAGGGTTGAATGGGCCGGTGAAGCGGTCAAGGGTACTGGCTCACCTGAAGGGGCTAAAGGCGGATGTGGCAATGCTTCAGGAGACCCACCTGAGGGTAGCGGACCAGGTCCGCCTGAGGAAGGGATGGGTGGGGCAGGTTTTCCACTCGGGGTTGGATGTGAGGAACCGGGGAGTGGCGATTCTGGTGGGGAAAAATGTGTTGTTTGAGGCATCGGAGGTGGTGGCGGATAAGGGGGGTAGGTATGTGATGGTTAGGGGCAGGCTACAAGGAGAGAAGGTGGTACTGGCTAGTGTGTATGCCCCAAATTGGGACGATGCGGGCTTTATGAGGCGTATGTTGGGACGGCTCCCAGATCTGGAGGCGGGAGGCCTGATCATAGGGGGGGGACTTTAATACGGTGTTGGATCCTTCACTGGATCGGTCCAGCTCTAGGACGGGTAGGAGGCCGGCGGCGGCCAAGGTACTGAGAGGGTTTATGGATCAGATGGGTGGAGTGGATCCATGGAGGTTTGTGAGGCCGAGGGCACGTGAGTACTCTTTCTTCTCCCACGTACATAGGGTCTACTCTCGGATAGATTTCTTCGTGGTTAGTAGGGGACTGATTCCGAGAGTGGAGGAGGCCGAGTATTCGGCCATTGCAATCTCTGACCACGCTCCGCATTGGATAGAGTTGGAAATGGGGGAGGTGCGAGACCAACGTCCGTTGTGGCGGTTGGATGTGGGGTTGTTGGCGGAGGAGGAGGTGTGTAGGAGGGTCCGGGCAAGTATTGAGGGGTACCTTGAGGTGAATGATACGGAGGAGGTTCAGGTGGGGATGGTCTTGGAAGCCCTGAAGGCAGTAATTCGTGAGGAGCTGATATCCATCCGGGCACACAGGGAGAGGAGCGAGAGGAGTGAGAGGGATAGACTGGTGGGAAAGATGCTGGAGGTGGACAGGAGGTATGCAGAGGCACCAGAGGAGGGACTGTTGGGGGAGAGGCGCAGCCTGCAGGCTAGATTTGATTTGCTGACCACTAGAAAGGCGGAGGCACAGTGGAGGAAGGCACAAGGGGCAGTGTACGAACATGGTGAAAAGGCGAGTAGGATGCTGGCTCATCAGCTCCGTAAGCGGGATGCGGCTAAGGAGATTGCTGGAGTGAGAGACAAGAGTGAGAATGTGGTGCGGAAGGGGGGAGAGGTGAATGAGGTCTTCAAGGACTTTTACGGGGAACTGTACCAGTCGGAGCCAACGGGGGAGAGGAGGGGAATGGAGAGGTTTCTTGACAGGCTTTCTTTCCCGAAGGTGCAGGAGGAGAAGGTGGAGGGGCTGGGTGCGCCGATTGAGCTGGAGGAGCTAGTTAAGGGGATCGGGCAGATGCAGTCAGGGAAGGCACCGGGGCCGGATGGGTTCCCGGTGGAATTTTATAAAAAGTTCGTGGACCTAGTGGGCCCCTTGCTGGTGCGGACACTCAACGAAGCATGGGAAGGGGGGACTTTGCCCCCGAAGATGTCACGGGCGCTGATCTCGTTAATTTTAAAGAAGGACAAGGACCCCCAGCAGTGTGGGTCATACAGGCCCATATCTCTCCTCAACGTGGATGCAAAAGTGCTGGCAAAAATCCTGGCCACCAGGATAGAGGACTGTGTGCCAGGGGTTGTGCATGAGGACCAGACAGGTTTTGTGAAGGGAAAGCAGCTGAACACGAATGTGCAGAAATTGCTGAATGTCATTATGATGCCGGCGATTGAGGGGGAGGCAGAGATAGTGGTGGCGCTGGATGCGGAGAAGGCCTTCGATAGTGGAGTGGGGGTACCTATGGGAGGTGTTGGGGAGGTTTGGATTTGGTGAAGGGTTCATTAGATGGGTAAGGCTGTTATATGAGGCACCGATGGCGTGCGTGGCTACGAATAGGAGGAGGTCGGAGTACTTCCGGCTTTACCGAGGGACCAGGCAGGGTTGCCCCTTGTCCCCCTTGTTGTTTGCACTGGCAATCGAGCCGCTGGAGATGGCATTGAGAGATTCAGAGAGGTGGAGAGGCTTGGTGCGAGGTGGAGAGGAACATAGGGTGCCGTTGTATGCCGACGACCTGTTACTGTATGTGGCGGACCCGGTGGGAGGGATGCCGGGAGTGATGGAGTTACTAGCCGAGTTTGGGACCTTCTCAGGTTATAAATTAAACTTAGGCAAGAGCGAGGTGTTTGTGGTGCACCCTGGAGACCAGGAGGAAGGAATTGGTAGGCTCCCGCTTAGGCGGGCAGGGGAGAGCTTTAGGTACCTGGGGGTGCAAGTGGCCAGGGACTGGGGGACTCTCCACAAGCATAACTTTACCAGACTGGTAGATCAGATGGAGGAGGAGTTCAGGAGGTGGGACATGCTGCCATTGTCGTTGGCGGGGAGGGTGCAGTCCGTCAAAATGACAGTGCTTCCGAGGTTCTTGTTCCTTTTTCAGTGCCTGCCCATATTTATCCCCAGGGCCTTCTTTAGGAGAGTGACCGGCAGTATTCTGAGCTTTGTGTGGGCACATGGGACTCCGAGAGTGAGGAGGGTATTCCTGGAGCGAGGAAGGGATAGAGGCGGGCTGGCGCTGCCCAACCTTCTGGGGTACTATTGGGCAGCCAATGTGTCAATGGTGCGTAAATGGGTGATGGAGGGGGGAGGGGCGGCGTGGAAAAGAATGGAGATGGCGTCATGTAGAGGTACAAGCCTGGGTGCCATGGTAACGGCACCGTTGCCGCTCTCCCCCAAGAGGGTTACCACGAGCCCGGTGGTGGCGGCGACCCTAAGAATCAGGGGACAGTGGAGACGGCATTGGGGGGAAACATGGGGCTCGATGGAGGCTCCACTGGGTGGCAACCATCGGTTCATCCCGGGGAACACGGATGGGGGATTCAGGGGATGGCAAAGGGCGGGCATCAGCAAATTGAGGGACCTGTTTATTGGCGGGAGGTTTGCGGGCCTGGGGGAACTGGAAGATAAATTTGGCCTTCCCCAGGGGAACATGTTCAGATACCTGCAGGTAAAGGCGTTTGCTAGGCGGCAGGTAGAGGGATTCCCTTTGCTGCCCTCGCAGGGGACGATGGACAGAGTGCTTTCAGGGGTGTGGGCAGGAGAGGGGAAGGTGTCTGACATCTATAAGGTAATGCAGGAGGTGGAGGAGTCGTCAGTGGAGGAGCTGAAGGCTAAATGGGAGGAGGAACTCGGGGAGCAGATAGAGGATGGGACTTGGGCGGAGGCCTTGGAGAGAGTCAACTCCTCCTCCTCATGTGCGAGGCTTAGTCTCATCCAATTTAAGGTGCTGCACCGGGCCCATATGTCCGGGACTAGGATGAGTAGGTTCTTCGGGGGTGAGGACAGGTGCACCAGATGTTCGGGGAGTCCTGCGAACCACGCCCATATGTTCTGGGCATGCCCAGCACTGGAAGAATTCTGGAAGGGGGTGGCGGGGACGGTGTCGAGGGTGGTTGGATCCAGGGTCAAACCAGGGTGGGGACTCGCGATTTTTGGGGTTGGGGTGGAGCCGGGAGTGCAGGAGGCGAAAGAGGCCGGTGTCCTGGCCTTTGCGTCCCTAGTAGCCCGTCGAAGGATTCTGTTACAATGGAAGGATGCAAGGCCCCCAAGCGTGGAGACCTGGATCAGTGACATGGCGGGATTTATAAAATTGGAAAAGGTCAAATTTGCCCTGAGAGGATCAATACAAGGGTTCTATAAACGATGGCAGCCTTTTCTGGACTTCCTGGCTCAGAGATAGGTAACTGGGTCAATAGCAGCAGCAACCCGGGGGGGGGGTGCATTATTGTAGTGTTTATTCTGTAACTTTATAGTGTGTTAATTTGCGTTGTTGTTAAAATGCTGGGTTGTTCATGGGGATGGGGCGAATGTATATGATTGTTAATATTATTGTTATTTTCGGTATTTTACTAAGGTGCGTTATTGTTGTATAAAATCAAAATTTCTCAATAAAAATTATTTTAAAAAAAAAGGATATGTGTCTTATCGAAAGGACAGGTAGATGGGAAAAGGTGGCGGGGTTGCATTGTGAGTTAATGAAATTAATTCGATAACAAGAAGCAGTTTAGGGTCAGAAGGCGTAGAGTCCCTATGGGCAGAGTTGACGAAGCGCAAAGGTAAAAAGACACTGATGAGAGTTACGTACAACCCCCGAGCCGTCGTCAGAATGTGGGGCACAAATAAATCAGGAGATATAAAAACGCATGTAAGGGAGGCAATATTACAATAACCGTGGGGGACTTCAATATTCAGGAGGGCAAGAAAAGGCAGGTTGGTAGCAAATCCCAAGAAATGAAATTTGTGGAATGTCGACGAGAAGTTTTTTCGGAGCAGCTTGTGGTGGAGCCCAGTCGGGAACAGGCAATTCTGCATTTGGCGATGTGTAATGAGGTAGACTTGAGGAGGGAACTGAAGGCGAAGGAACCCTCACGGGGCATAGAATTCACCCTGCAGTTTGGGAGGTAGAAGCTGGAATCCAATGTAACGGTATTACAATTGAATAAATGTAACTACAAAGATAAAGGGAGGAGCTGGCCAGAGTTGATTGGAAAGGGAGCCCAGCAGGGAAGACATTGGAACAGCAGTGGCAGGACGTTTTGGGGATTATTCGCGAGGCACTGCACAAATTCATCCCAAGGAGGAGGAACCATGCTGAGGGGAGGACAAGGCATCCATGGTTGACAAGGGAAGTTAAGGACAGCATAAAAGCAAAGGAACAAGCAGACAATGTGGCGAACATTAATGGGACGCCAGAGGATACGGAAGCCTTTAAAGCTGATGTAATGTAAAAGCAAATAAAGATTTGTATTCTTACTTTTGAACTGAGGGCACTGTTTCTACGTTTTCAGACGATGCAAAGATACATAGAGGGACAGATTGTGCTCAGGAAGCAGAGAGGATGTAGAAAGACCTGGTCAGGCTAAGAGAGTGGGCAAAGCAGTAGCAGATAGAATACAATGTAGAAACGTTTGATGTTGTGCACTTTGGAGGAAACATAGAGTATTTTCTAATTCGGGTAGGGCTTAGGAAATCAGAAGCTCAAATGGACTTAGGAATTCTAGTTGAGGATTCTCTTAAGGTTAACATGCGGGTTCAGTTGGCAGCTAGGAGGGCAAATACAATTTTAGCATTCATGTTGCGAGGGCTAGATTACAAGAGCAAGTATATAACTGTTGAGGCTGTGTAAGACTCTGGTCAGACCCCATTTGGAATAATGTCAGCAGTTTTGGTCCCCTTTTCTAAGGAAGGATGTGCTGGCCTTGGAGAAGCTACAGAGGAGAATCACAAGACGGACCCTCGGAATGACGGACTTCTCATAAAAGGAGCGGTTCAGGACTCTGGGTCTGTACTGGATAGAGTTTAGAAGGATGAGGTGCTGTGGGGGGAGGGGACGTGGGGGGCCGGGGGGCGGGGTCTCATTGAAACTTACAGAATAGCGAGAGGCCTAGTAGGTGAAACTAGAACCCGAGGGCACAGCCTCATATTCAAGGGACGATCTTTGAAAACAGAAGAGGAGCAATTTATTCAGCCAGTGGGTCTTGAATCTGTGGAACTCATTCCCGCAGAAGGCTATGGAGGCCAAATCACTGAGTGTCTTTAAGATAGAGATAGACAGATTATTGATTAATAAGGTGATCAGGGATTGTGGGGAGAAGGCAGGAGAATGGCGATTTGAAACATAACAGTCATGATTGAATGCAGAGCAGACTCGATGGACCGAAAGGCCGGGTTCTGCTGCTGTGTCTTGTGGTTGTATGGTCGGAAGACCATCCATGGAGGAACTCAGAATAGATAGGTGCTTGATTGCCATCGCAGATATGGTGGGTGGAAGGGCATCTTTCTATACTGTAAAACGCTCAGACTCCATGACTCTATGACAGGGTCTAAAGCAATGATTACTCACACAGTGTGTATATTAACCTAAACTGTGATTGAATCTCGTGCAGTGATTGCTGATACAGGGTCTAGATTAACATAGTAAGAAGTCTTACAACATCAGGTTAAAGTCCAACAGGTTTGTTACAAACACTAGCTTTCGGAGCGCATTCCTTTCTCAGGTGAATGTACACCTGAGGAATTCTCCTGAGGAAGGAGCAGTGCTCCGAAAGCTAGTGTTTGTAACAAACCTGTTGGGCTTTAACCTGGTGTTGTAAGACTTCTTACTGTGCTCACCCCAGTCCAACGCCGGCATCTCCACATCATAGATTAACATAAACCGAGACAGGTTCTAGTGCAGCGATCACTGATACAAAGTTTGATTAACCTTAAATGAGGTAGGATCTAAAGCAGTGATTATTGATGCAGGATCTAGAATATTATAAACTGAGGCAGGGTCCATTGCAGTCATTCCTGGTCAGGGTCTTGATTAATATATGTGAGAAGAGTTATTAAGCCAGATGATTAAAAACGTGGTCGACGAGGCAGGTTATAGGATGATTTTAATAAGGGAATTGAGGTAAAGAGGAGTAGGGAATGAATACCAGCACTTAGGGCCGAGACGCATGAAGACACCGCAAAGTGAACCAAATAATTCTGAAGATAACAATACGTCTTGATCGATTGGAGTTGCAAAAATTAAGAAAAATGTTTCATATACACACCTGTAGGAAAGGTCAATACGTTTTTGCCGCGATTTTAGTCTTTCTTCTTAACCAGATGAGTGCTGTATGATTGGGTGGACATTTTTCCTTAAGGGGCTGTTTAGTTCACTGGGCTAAATCACTAGCTTTGCAAGCAGACTGAGCACGGTTCGATTACCGTAACAGCCTCCCCGCACAGGCGCTGGAATGTGGCAACTAGGGTCTTTGCACAGTAACTTCATTGAAGTCTACTCGTGACAATAAGCGGTTTTCATTCATTTCATTTCTCCTATGGTTGCCCACCATTACCATCGTGGCGATACTGTGATAACACGGTTCTGCCTAAGTCTGCCAGTGCATCAGGTGATTGGTTAATAGAAATCGAGGCAGGAAAATAATCATCATCGTGAAAAAAAAGTTCCAATCGATACAGTGTAACACAAGAGTAACTTCATCATTTTGAACAAAACAGAGATTTCCACTAAATTTTGGTAATTGCAGTGCATCGGTGTTCATACGTAGGCCTGTCCCTCAAGACCAGCTCATTCCTGGGATGTTGGGTAAAATATTCAACTCAATATTGCCCACATAATAGCAGAGCAAATACACATGCAATACAACTACTTATAGATATTAAAAATAATTAACATAATCTCAAAATCAACGATGATTGCACTTGGAGATATAAGCAAACATATTCAATCATTTATAATATCGAGAGGCAACAGGAACATGGTCCGGTGTAATATAAACAGAGACAGGCCCTGGTGTGATGTAAAGATACAAGTTCCTGTGGAATATAAAAGAGGCGGTACTTAATGCAATATAATCTTATGCATGTTATAGCGCATTATTAGTTGAGTGTAGCACAAACAGTACAGTGCAGTATAGACAGGGACAGAGGTTACTTTAATAGAAATAAAGACGGGTCTCATTCAACATGAGAAGAAACATATTTGATGTAATAGAGTGACATAGAAAATAGAGCAGGAGTAGATCATTCTGCCCTTCGAGCCTGCTCCGTTATTCATTCTGATCATGGCTGATCATCCACCTCAGTATCCTTTCTCCACTTTCCCCGATATCATTTGATCCCTTCAGAGTTTTGATCCCCAAGAGCTTTATGTAACTCCTTCTAGAAAACATACAATACTTTGGACTTAACTTCGTTCTGTGGTAGAGAATTCCACAGGTTGACGATTCTCAGGGTGAAAATATTGCTCCTCATCTCAGTCCTAAATGCTTTACCCCGTATCCTTAGACCTCGTTCTGGCTTCCCCTACCATCGGAACATCCTTCTGCATCCGCCCTGTCTAGTCCTGTTACAATTTGATAGGTTTATAATCAGAGGGGGAAATTAATATTTCATAAATTAGCACGAACAGACTCAAAAACAGCTTCTTCCCCACTGTCACCAGACTCCTAAATGACCCGCTTTTGGACTGACCTCATTAGCACTACACCCCTGTATGCTTCATCCGATGCCAGTGCTTATGTAGTTACATTGTATATGTTGTGTTGCCCTGTTATGTATTTTCTTTTATTCCCCTTTCTTCTCATGTACTGAATGATTTGTCGAGCTGCTCGCAGAAAAACACTTTTCACTGTCCCTCTGTACACGTGACAATAAATAAATCCAATCCAATCCAATAGTGTCTTCTGGTTTCTGACCCTCCTGGCAGTGAATGACGTTTATTCCTAATTAATCAAACAAAACCCTTCGGAATTTTGAACATTGTTTTGACGCCTGCCCATAACCTGCTCAGTTTTCAGGAAAACAATCCCAGCTTCTAACGCTCTGACCGTGCAGCTAATGCAGTGGGAAGGCCCAGTTGTATATATGTTTCTACCTTCCTTGTGTTCAGATGCTGTTTTTGGAATTACTGACATTTTATATGGAGCCAGTGGAATTCCCATTCACCATTGCCATCGTGTCAGAATAAGGCACAAGACTAATAAAAAACCAGCCTCTGAAAATTAAATTGACCCATGTAAGGCTGGACCCAGAATTAGAAATTTAGATACACTGAGCAATGTCTCAGAATGTAATGTAAAAATGCAAACCATGATAGGTTAACAGCCTTGCTTCAGTAGAATCAATGTCACCTCCCACAACAGATTCCTGAGCCCATGATCCAGACTGTGATCCAATGTAGGAGTATTTTATGTTCAGTTGCTACATCTTTTGGATGTGATGATATCACAATCTTAGGGGTGTTTCGCAATATTATTACTAGACTGGTAATCTGGAGGCCTGCGCTATTACTCCAGAGGCAGGAGTACAAATTCCACCAGGGCATATTGCAACGATGTGAGCAGTTTTGATCTTACCTAAGGATAGAGATTTTGAAAGCAATCCAGAGAAGAAGGTTCATTAGGCTAATCTCGGGTATGGATGGATTTTCATAGGTAGCTGGAATTTCACAGCACAGAAAGAGGTCCTTCGGCCCATCGTTACTCCACCTGTCATCAAATAGAGAAGAATCCGGCCTGAGAAGGTCTTGAACCACAGACCTTTCGGTTTACAGCCAAACACGTTGACCAATTGCACCAAAGCGACTGATATGAGGAGAGGTTAAATAGGTAAGGCCTACACGCATTGGAGTTTAGAAGAATGAGAGGCGAAATTACTGAGATATATAACACTCCCAGGGAGCTCGATTGTGTAGATGCTGGAGGTTGTTTCTGTTTGCGGAGAGTCTGGGATCATAGGGCACAATCCCATAGTAAGGTGTCACTCGTTTCAGACGAGGATGAGGAGGAATTTCTTCTCCCAGATGGGAGTGATTCTATGGAATTATTTGCTGCAGAGAATTGGAGAGGCTGGGTCAATAAATATGTGCAAGGCTGAGACAGACAGATTTTTCATCAGTAAGGGACTCAAGGGTTGTGGGGAAAAGGCGAAAAAGTGGAGTTGAGGATTTAATCAGATCTGCCACGATCTCATTCAATGGCAGATTATATTCCATGGGCCGAATGGCCAAATTCTGCTCCTACATCTTATGGTTTTATGGCAGCTTGAGGACTTACAATTAAATGAATTAATAAGTCAGAAATAAAAATCTTTGTGTCATTCATAATACTCATGAAGTTATCGAAATTTCCCAAAGCTCAGCAGGTTCACCAACATCCTTCAGGAGAAGAAATCTTCCCTCCTTACTCTGTCTGGCCTATATGTGACGAGTTCAACAGTGATGTGGTTGACTCATAACTACCTCTGGTATTGCTGAACAAACAAGTTAGTTTAAGGGAAGCTGCTGCAGAAAGTCAAATGTGAATTAAATTGTCCTGATTTTGCCAGTGAGGGTCAGATGCCGATAATGAATTTTTAAAAACTGCAAAGTGCTGCAGATTCCGGAAATCTGAAACACAAACAAAAAGAGGCTGCTCAGCAGATCAGTGAGCATCAGCAGAGAGAGAAACAGATTCACATTTCAGGTGGGCTACCTCATTGACATAATTCAAAAGAGTAGAGCTGATTTTCCCAGTGTCCTCGACCAATGTCCGTTCTTCATCTAAAATCACAGATTAGTTGGTAACTTATCACATCTCAGTTTGTTGGAGCTTGCTGTTCGCAAATTCTCTGCTCTGTTTCCAACATTACAGCAGTGACTAAATTCAGCAAAAATATATCAGTGAGTTTTAAGGGCTTTGGGATGACCTGAGGTCGGGTAAAGCGTTTTACAAACACAAGCTTTTTCCAAATGTTAACATTTTAAAATGTAAGTTTAATATGTTGAAATATCTGAGATTGATGTGACTGTAGGTCACTCCTCTGTCTGATGTTTGAATTCATCTACTTTAAATCGGTTAATATTTCAATCAAATTAACATTCAGTGGAATAACAGCCTGGTTAAAGATGATTTATTAATTGAGGCATCAGAACTTTCAGAATGAATACTTAATTTAAACGTATTTTTTATTTCAATTAAGTAACAGCTGTTCTAATGGAAGTTTCTATACATTTTATTATACTGTCAATATGCTTAAAATAAACTGCTATTTTGAGTTGAAACTAATCAATGCGTGAATGTGTTTATCTCGTTTTGCTGACATGAACACTTCATTGTGACCAGTGAGGTGTTTATGTAAATAAACACAGAAATAGAAGTCCCAGATTAGATTGTGGACTGACATAAACACAACATCTATATCCCCACCGACACAGCACAGAAATAGAGATAAAGATGTAAATAGAACAACGGATTCCAGTAATGATTGTTTTTGACATTTGTTTCTTCATCAGTTATATGAGAAAAATGCCACGATGATATCCATGTTCAGAATTAGCAAAGATTCCCTCCAATCTCGAAATATAATGACAAGCGAAATGTGTTCGTAGAGTTTTCCTGAATCTGATATATGTACCTTTCTCCTAACTGGTTCTGTCTCATGTCTCTCCACGATGGGTCATTGTCTTTATTCGACAACTTGAAGTCAACATGCGCCCAATATATTCTCTCAGCCTAAACTCACCCCATTGGTTTCCAACTAAATGTATCGAATCTAATGAATTGGAATACATAGAGGGGGTTTTACTCTAAACTGTGGTTGGAGCATTCAATTACCCTGTAGTGTTTAATGAGAACTGTAGAGAAACATTTACTCTGTATCTAACCTGAGCTGCACAGAGTAGTGAGGATTTGATGTGGCAGTGCCAAAGGATCGTTCCTTATATCGAACCGGGCTGACAGAGATAGATAGTTTCTTGATTAATAAGGGGATATGGGGTTATGGCGAGAAGGCAGAAGATAGGCTGTTAGAAACATAACAGTCATGATTGAATGCGGAGCACACTCGATTGGCCGAATGGTCTAATTCTGCACCTGTGTCATATGGTTTTATGGTATAAAGCCCATCTATTGACGATCTTAAAATAGATAGGTACCTGATTGCCATCGCAAATATGGTGGGTGAAGGGCATCTTCCTGTATTGTAAACCTCTAACTTTTCATGACTCTATGACAAGGTCTAAAATTATTATCACTCATACAGGGTGGCGATTAACCTAAGCTAATCTAATATTTTTTTTGCCACAAGGTAGCTGACATTAGCACTGCAATGAAGTCACTGTAAAAAGTTCCTAGTCGCCATATTCCGGTGCCTGTTCGGGTACACAGAAGGAGAATTCAGAATGTCCAAATTACCTAACAGCACATATTTCGGGACTTGTGGGAGGAAACCGGAGCACCGGATGGAAACACACACAGACACGGTGAGAACGTGCAGACTGCTCACAGACTGGGACTCTGGCGCTGTGAAGCAACAGTGCTGCTGAGATTGGATCTATTGAAGTGATTACTGATGCAGGGTCTAGACTAACATAAACCCAGACAGGCTCTCGTGCAGTAATTACTGATACAAAGGTTGATTACCCTTATATGATATAGGTTATAGAGCAGTGATTATTGATTCAGGGTCTGGAATATTATAAACTGGGGTAGGGTCTACTTTAGTCATTCCTGCTGTAGGATCTGGATTAATATATGTGCAAATATATGGGCAACACGGTAGCATTGTGGATAGCACAATTGCTTCACAGCTCCAGGGTCCCAGGTTCGATTCCGGTTTGGGTCACTGTCTGTGTGGAGTCTGCACATCCTCCCCGTGTGTGCGTGGGTTTCCTCCGGGTACTCCGGTTTCCTCCCACAGTCCAAAGATGTGCAGGTTAGGTGGATTGGCCATGATAAATTGCCCTTAGTGTCCAAAATTACCCTTGGTGTTGGGTGGGGTTACTGGGATATGGGGATAGGGTGGAGGTGTTGACCTTGGGTAGGATGCTCTTTCCAAGAGCCGGTGCAGAGTCGATGGGCCGAATGGCCTCTTTCTGCACTGTAAATTCTATGTCTAAAGAGTTATTAGGTCAGATGATTAAAAACTTGGTCAACGAGGCAGGTTATATGGGATGATTTTATTCAGGGACTTGAGGAAAAGAGGAGTACGGAATGCATACCAGAGAATAGGGCCGAGACGCATGAAGACATCACAAAGTGAAGAAATTAATTCTGAACATAACATAACGTCTTGCTCAATTACAGTTGCAAAACTCAAGAACAATATCTTATATGAACACCTACATGAACGGCCAATACCTTTTTGCAGCAAATTCACTTGCTCTTCTGAGCCAGTTGAGAGTTCTATGATTGGGTGGATATTTAACCTGTGGGTGCCAATCTGGTGATTCTGTGAGAGCACTGATCTGTCTAACACTGCCAGTATATCAGATGATTGGTGAATATAATACTAGGCAGGAAAATAATCCCCACCATGAAAACAACTTTCCAATGGATAGAGTGTAACACAAGAGTAAATTCATCATTTTGAACTAAATAGAGTTTTCCATTAACTTTTGGAAAGTGCTGTGCACCGGTGTTCATATGTAGACCTGTCCCGCAAGCCCAGTTCATTACTGTGATGTTGGTAAAATATTAACCTCAATATTACCCACATTATAGCAGAGCAAATACACATTTCATAGAACTACTTATAGGTATTAACAAGAATTAATATAATCTCCAAATCAACAACGATTGTACTCGTACAAACAAGCAAAAATATACAATCATAGGGCAGCATGGTGGTACAGTGGTTAGCATTGCTGCCTACGGCGCTGAGGACCCGGGTTCGATCCGGGCTCTGGGTCACTGTCCGTGAGGAGTTTGCACATTTTCCCCGTGTTTGCGTGGGTTTCACCCCCACAACCCAAAGATGTGCAAGATAGGTGGACTGTGCCCCTTAATTGGAAAAAATAATTAGGTACTCTAAATTTAAAAAAAATATATACAATAATTTGTAATATCGAGACAGGCAACAGGAACATGGTCCGGTAAAATATCAACAGAGATAGGCCCTCGTGTGATGTAGAGAGACAAATTCCTGGGGAACATAAAAGAGGCGGAATTTAATGTAATATAATCCTATGGTCTCGTGTGTATTAATTGAGTGTAACACAAACAGAACAGTGTAGTTTAGACAGCGACAGGGTTTACTTTAATATAAATGAAGACAGAGTTTCATTCGACATGAGAAGAAACAGATTTGATGTAAGACAGTGACATAAAAAATAGAGCCGGAGTAGACCATTCTGCCCTTCGAGCCTGCTCCGCTTTTCCCCGTTTCATTTGGGCCCTTCAGAGCTTTGATCCCCAAGCGCTATGTCTAAATCTTTCTTTAAAACATGCAATACTTTCGACTCAACTTCGTTCTGTGGTAGAGAATTCCACAGATTCACGACTCCCAGGGTGAAGACATTGCTCCTCATCTCAATCCTAAATAGTTTACCTCGTATTCTTAGATGGTGACCCCTCGTTCTAGCTTCACCCACCATCGGGACCATCCTTTCTGCGTCCGCCATGTCTAGTCCTGTTGCAATTTGATCGGCTTAGGACCATGGGGGAATTAATTGATATCTAATTAATCAGTGTCCTCTGCTTTCTGACCCCCCTGCCAGTGAATCAAGTTTCTTTCCAATTAATCATACTAAACCATTCTTAATTTTGACCATTTTCACCAGGCCTTCCCATATCCTGCTCGGTTCTAAGGGAAACAATCCCAGCTTCCAACCGCTCTGACCATGCAGTTCGTGCAGTGGGAAGATCAAGTTGCACATATGTTTCTGCCTTGCTTGCATTTAGATGTTATTTTTGGAATAACTGATATTTTATATGGAGCCAGTGGAATTCCCATTCACCATTACTATCGTGTCAGCATAAGACCTAAGACTAATAAAAGACCAGCCTCTGAAAAGTAAATTGACCCATGTAAGACTGGACCCATAGTTTCAACTTTAGATTCCCCGAGCAATATTTCAGAATGTCAAAATACAAACCATGATAGGTTAACCGTCTTTTCCCAGTGGGATCACTATCACCTCCCACAACAGATACCTGAGCCCATGATCCAGACCAGTGATCCAATGCAGAAGGAGTGTTTAATGTTCAATTGTTCCATCTTTTAGATGTGATGATATTACAGTCTTTGGGATAGTCTCGCAATATTATTACAAAACTGGTAATCTGGAGGCCTGAGCTATTACCCCAGAGACAGGAGTGCTAACTCCACCAGGGCATATTGTAATGTTGTGAACAGTTTTGGTCTCCTTATGTAAGGAAATATATTTTGGAGGCAGTCCAGAAAAGGTTCTTTCGGTTAATCCCGAGTATGGAGGGATTTTCACAGCATAGAAAGAGATCTTTCGACCCATCGTTGCTCTACCTGTCAGCAAAAAAAAAGAATCTGGCCTTGAATCACAGACCTTTCGGTAAACAGCCAAACATGCTGACCAATAGCACCACAGAGACTGACATGGGGAGAGCTTAAGTCGGTTCGACCAACACGCATTGGAGTTTAGAAGAATGAGAGGCGAAGTTACTGAGATATACAGTATTTTCAGGGGGCTCGACAATGTAGCTAGAGGTTGTTCCCGCTTTTGGGAGAGTCTAGCACCATAGGCCACAACCTCAGAGTAAGGTGCCACTCATTTCAGACGAGAATGAAGAGGAATTTCTTCTCTCAGAGGGTAGTGATTCTATAGAATTATTTGCCGTAGAGAGTTGGCCTGATTGATGAATAAGTTCAAGGCTGAGTCAGACAGATTTTTCATCAGAAAGGCAATCATGGGTTGTGGGGATAAGTTGGAAACGTGGAGTTGAGGATTTTGTCAGATCAGCAACGATGTCATTGAATGGCAGATCATATTCCATGGGTCGAATGGCCAACTTCTGCTTCTACATCTTATGGTTTTATGGCAGCTGTGGGGACTTTCAATTGAATGAATTAATAAATCAGAAAAAAATCGTCGTGTCATTCATAATACTTATGAATTTATCCAAAATTTATCCGAAATTTCCCAAAGCCCAGAAGGT
This sequence comes from Scyliorhinus canicula, assembly GCF_902713615.1. Lineage (NCBI taxonomy): Eukaryota > Metazoa > Chordata > Chondrichthyes > Carcharhiniformes > Scyliorhinidae > Scyliorhinus > Scyliorhinus canicula. The sequence goes on from NW_024055461.1 coordinate 4,164,441, forward strand.
TCACCAACATCCTTCAGGAGAAGAAATCTTCCCTCCTTATCCTATCTGGCCCAAATGTGACTCTAGTTCAACAATGATGGGTTGACTATTAACTCTCTCTGATATTGCCGAGCAAGCAAGTCTGTTGACGGGAAGATGCTACAGAAAGTCAAATGTGAATTAATCCGCCCGAAGTGCACCTTATCAAAAAGGTGCTTCACATCCGGCTTCTCAGGATGGACAGTTAATGCTGACTTTGTCACTGATGGCCATATGGCGAGAATGAATCCAAAACTGTTCAAAGTGCCGCAGATTCTGGAAATCAAAAACAGAAACAACAAAAAAGTCTGCTCAGCAGGTCAGTGAGCATCAGCAGAGAGAGGAACAGATTCACATTTCAGGGGGATTACCTCATTGACATAATTCTAACGAGCAGAGCTGGTTTTCCCAGTATCTTGGACTAATGTCCGTTCTTCAACTAAAATCACAGATTAGCTGGTCACTTATCACATCTCAGTTTGTGGGAGCTTGCTGTGCGCAAATTCTCCGCTCTGTTTCCAACATTACTGCAGTGACTAAATTCAGCAAAAATATATCACTGAGTTCTAAGGGCGTTGGGATGACCTGAGGTCGGGTAAAGCGTTTTACAAAAGCAAGCTCTTTCCAACTGTTTACATTTTAAAATGCAAGTTGCAATTGTCAAAAGATCTGAGATTAATGTGTCTATTGATCTCTCCTCTGCCTGATGTTTTGAGTTATCCACTTTAAATTGGTTAATATTTCAATCAAATTAACATTCAGTGGAAACGAGCTGGTTAGATATGCTTTATTAATTGAGGCTTCATAACTTTCAGAATGAATACTTATTTTAAATGTATTTTTTCTTTCAATTAAGTAACATCTGTTCTAATGGAAGTTTCTATTCATTTTAACCAACTGTCAATATTCTTAAAATACACCTCTATTTTTAGTTGAAACTAATCAATACGTGATTGTGTTTATTTCGTTTTGCTGAAATGAACACTTCATTGTGACCAGTGAGGTGTTTATGTAAATAAACACAAAAATAGAAGTCCCAGTTTTGATTTTGGACTGAGAAAAACAAAGCAAATGTTTCCCCATCAACACAGCACAGAAATAGAGCCACCGACACAAATAGATCAACGGATTCCAGTAATGATCGTTTTTCGACATTTTTTATGCATCAGTTATATGAGAAAAATGTCATGATGATATCCATGTTCAGAATTAGGAATGATTCCCTCTAATCTCTAAATGTAAGGACATGTGAAATGTGTTCGTAGAGTTTTCTTGTATCCTATCTCCCTCTGTGTGTTTCTCCTAACTGCTTCTGCCTCATGTCTCTCCACGATGGGTCATTGTGTTTAATCGACAAAATGAAGTCAACATGTGGCCAATACATTCTCACAGCCCGATCTCACCCCGTTGGCTTACAACTAGATGGATTGAATTCAATGAATTGGAATACATAGAGGGATTTAACTCTAAATTGTCGTTGGAGCAGTCAATGACCTTGGAGTGTTTAATGAGAACTGCAGAGACAATTTTATTCTGTATCTAATTTGGACTGCATATGGTGGCGAGGATTTGAGGTGAGAGGGCCGGAGAATCTTTCCTTTTACTTCACCAAGCTGCCGTGACCTTCGAGCATTTGATTGCCCAGGGTAGAGCAAGCTTTACTTGCATGTCACCTGCACTGAATCTGCCCTGTGAGTGTTTGACATGACTGCACAGGAAGATTTACTCCGTATCTGAACTATGCTGTACCTGACCTGGATGTGTTTGATGGAAAAATGACCAGGTTTCTTTGCCCAGTAAATGCACAGGTTTCTTTACCCCACTGTCAACCTGTCTTGGGGATCTCTGAGGAAGAGTGCAGAAGAGATTTTACCTGGCATAGAACCCTTGATTTCCAGACCTTTAATGTGTTTAAGCGAGTTATGTAGAGGGAATTTCATTCTATATAATAATAGCTTATTGTCACAAGTAGGCTTCAATGAAGTTACTGTGAAAAGCCCCTAGTCGACACATTCCGGTGCCTGTTCGGGGAGCCCGGTATTGGAATTGAGCCCACGCTGATGGCATTGTTCTGCATTGCAAGCCAGCTATTTACCCCACTGTGCTAAACCAGCCCCGCTTACAATCGGCAGCTGCACTGGGAATGTTTAATGGGGGCAGTGTGATTGAAGAAGTCCTGGCGAAGTTTTGTCTTCAACCACTGATCCAACTGTCCTGCGAGTGTTTGAAGGGACAGTAGGCCCTGCCTCTGTATTGTACCTGGCCGTGAACCCGTCTCTGTTTGTGTTATACTACCTCGTACCTGTGTCAGTTTATATTCAATAAGGACACTTTTATATTTGTTCATATAAAACTAGGCCACCAATTCGAGGATTGTCTTGATCAATAAGGAGTTCAGGGGTTATTGGGAGAAGGCAGGAGAATGGGGATGAGGAACATATCGGCCATGATTTAATGCCAGAGCAGCCTCTATGGGTCGAATAGCCTAATTCTGCTCCTATATCCTATGGAGTAATGGACCCTGTTGGCTCTGTTCAGATTAACCTAGAACCTAACTCTGTTTCTATTCATTTAAACCTCTCTGTATTACATTAGGTACAGCCTCAGTTCTTCACTGGGCCATGTCTCTGTTCATATTAATTTGGACCCGGCCTCAGTCATTGATGCAGTAGAGCATGAAATGAAAATGAAAATCGCTTATTGTCACAAGTAGGCATCAATGAAGTTACTGTGAAAAGCCCCTAGTCGCCACATTCCGGCGCCTGTCCGGGGAGGCTGGTACGGGAATCGAACCGTGCTGCTGGCCTGCTTGGTCTGCTTTAAAAGCCAGCGATTTAGCCTGGTGAGCTAAACCAGCCCCTGCATGCACAGTAATGTGGAAAATGGCTGGGGAGGAAATTGTGAAGATAAAAAAAAACTGAGGGAACAGTAATAATGTAAAATTCTTTGGCGAGCAATGCTAATATATGTCCAGATAAACGTCATAATCTGTCTTGTCAGCACCCTAGATGGAGGCACATAGAACCGCAGATCTCTCTGATGTTCTTGCAGCCAATTCAAATTGTACAACGGAACTTCTATTGCCTGAGCCTAGTGCAATAAACGAAGGGAATGGAATAGTTGTAATTGTGCAACATAAACGATATGTTTCAAATGATGTAATAGGACCTTGGCTTCACCAGTAACGTCAGAATGTGGTGTTGAGCCCTCTTACTGAACCATTGCATTGATATTGAGTAAGTACACCCACAGTGCTGAAAGGAAGGGAGTTGCAGGATTTTGACCAGTGACGGCGAAGGAACAGAGACATAGTTCCCGTCAAGATGGTGTGTGGCTTGGCGGGAACTTGCAGGTCCTGCTGTTACAATGAATCTGCCGGGCCTGTTCCTTTTAGATTGCTGAGTTCGTGGGTTTTCAAGGTGCTATAGAAGAGGCAGTTGCTGCAGTAGATCCTTGTATATCGTTCAAGAATTGTACACCCGTGATTCAGGGAGTGAATATTTAAGCTGGTGGATGGGGTGTTCGTCGAGACGGCTGCTTTGTCCAGGATGGCGTCGCGATTCTCGAAATTGCTTGAGGAACACATTTCAGACAAATGGAAAACATTCAATTAAACTCCTGACTTCTGCCGTATAGATGATGGATAGGATTTGGGAAGTCAGGAGGTGAGATACTCACCGCAGAATTTCCAGCCACTGACCTGCTCTTGCAGCAATATTATTTAAAAGGTTCTTCCAATTCAGTTTTTAATCAATGATAATCCAGAGGATGTTTATAGTGGGGGATTACATCGCGGTAGTGTCATTTAAAATCCAGGGGAGATGGTTAGCATCTCCCTTTTTGGGATGGACATTCCCTGACACTTGTCAGCCCAAGCCTGAATGTTGTCCAAGTCTTGTTACATATGAAGACAGACTGCTTCAGTATTTGAGGAACGGAATATGGTGCAGAACATTGGGTAATCATCAACGAACATTCCCACTTCTGACCTTATGATGAAGGGTGAGGCTAGGGCCGGGGGCACTATGCTAGGACACTATACGTTACAGGATGCTCCTTGACACTTTTCATGAAGTTGCTGATGACCGAGTGCGGACTGATAGGCCAATAATTGGCCGGGTTGGATTTTTCCTGCCTTTTGTGGACGGGTCATGTTTGGCAATGTTACACATTGTTGTGTACATGCCAGTGCTGTACCTGCATTGGAGCAACTTGTCTGGGGCGCAGTCAGTTCTGCAGCACAAATCTTCAGTCTTGTTGCTGGAATGCTGCCAGGAATAGTAACATTAGCAGCGCCGTCAGCCGTTTCTTGATATCGTGTGGAATTAATCAAATTTGCTGAAGACTGACATCCATGATGATGCAGACCACCGGAGGCCGAGATGGATCATCCTCTCGGCACCTCTGGCAGAAACTTTCAGTCTTGTTTTTTGCACTGATGTGCTGGGCTCCACCATAATTGAAGAGGGGGATTTTATTGAGGCTCCTATTCCAGCATTTTGTTTATTTGTTTATTACTATTCAGGACTGGAAGTGGCACAACTGCAAAGGCAGATCCAAAACATTGAAAATTGGATCACAGTGATTATGTGGCGTACGCATTGAGATGTACTGGCAGTATTAATTGACACAGAGTGTCGTGTATTATAAACAAAGACAGAGTCTAGTCTAACAAAAATACAGATGGAGTCCAATTTAAAATTAACAGAGACGGGGATCACTGCATTAATTATTCAGTTAATGTCCGCTTCATTTATCGTCAGGCATCTCGATGTAAATGCCATCTGCTGGCCAAACTTTGCAATTGCAGTTACTGTGAAATGTCACTGTCAGGTATGATCCATGATGATGATGTATCACTAATCCTTTTTCCACAAACGTAATACCACATCGCCTTCTGCGGGAGATGCCAAAATATAAGGTGTAACTAATTGCAGGTGTCGATGGCTGATTATCCCACATTGAGATCAGAAACAGAGCAAAGCGGCTCAATTCCTGGTCATGCATTTTTGTTCACCTTTGTTAAATAGAGGAATGTTTTCCTGGGCGCTGTATGGAGTCCATACGAAATGTAACATTCATCTAACAAACATAGTGTTGGGGAGAGTTTATTGATTCACTATACCACCTGGAAAATGGTTGGGATCAATGTCTCCGAAGCTTCCCAGGAAGTTAACATGGGATTTTAATTTTAATGGGGAAATGTGGGTGTGCGTGTAACACAGAGGGAATACGTGCGTGGGAGACTGTGTGTGTGTGCCTGTGTTTGTGTGACACACATGTTGCATGTGTTTCACACAACTAAATTTCACAAAGGTCACGACATCCTTCTATTTCCAATAGATGAACCGCAAATATTTCCACAAATGTAGCACATGAAGCTCCCAATTGTCGTTCTGGGTTGTCATTTTCTCGGTTTGTTTCTATTTCAAAGCTGCTAAATCCACTGGTCCTGGTGGCTCACACCAGCCCACCGGACGTGTCGCCATTTTTTCAGTTTGCAGCTGGTGACACCCAGTTGCGATGATCAATATTTAGGTTTAAGGACATTATGTCACACTTGAAAGAATCCTTGAAGTGGAATATCGGCCTTCCCACTGGGTGCGTGGCTCCGGCTATTTCGCAAAGAGGAAATTCCTTGGTCGTGTGACCATGGCCGATTTAGGGACCACACTGGAAATGTGCAATCCACCTTTTTTTATCTTGGAGAGACTTGGATGCTCTGTCTTTGAGAGAACTGCCGCATTTCTGATTGTTTCCGGCCAGTAAATATCCACAATGCATTGCGGATGACAAAGATGACATTGGTTGAGCTATTTTTCTTCACAGGTGCAGGTGTTCCTTGTTTCACAGCCAGACAACAGGGTTCTGAGAGTTCAGGCCTTATAAACCATCAGCTTGTTCCAATGGGTCAGCTTGATGTTATTCCATGGGCATTCAATGAGTAAAACAAAGGTCGTAACTGTTTTTCCCCATGAATTACATTCTACATCAAGGCAGTCTCTCACCATGGAAACTCGGGAGCAGAATCTGCTCACCGGCTCTTATTTAGTGTGACCACAGCGAAAGTGCAACACCTTGACCCACAACTACGATTTTCCTCATGCTATGGTAAGGAAGACAAGATACAGGCACCGAGGACACAGTCCATGAGTCTCTGAATATGTTGTTTTGTTTTGATGATCGAATTTTCAGCGTAGAGGAATTCTCTGATGAGGATGTATTGTGATTATGTCTCCGTTTTGATGACTAAGAGGTTGCAGAGGTTACAGCCTGACCGAGTGTGTTAGTGGATTTTATTCTTGTCTTCGGGTAAGGCGAAGATCAGCAGCATGGAGAGGAAGCTGCCGAATAGAGGTGGGTGTGGGACATGGTCCTCTTTCACTCAATTATTCACTTAGAATCTGTCGGAAGTGGAATGATCACTCTGTCCCCGTGCAGTGCATTTTACCATGGAAGGAGTGAATGCGACAGGGGAGCTTCAGCAGTCAGCCAATTTCCCCCAAATCATATAGCCCCGACTCTGTGGACAGTGTCGAATATTTATCGAGATTGACGAAAGTAAGGTGAAGAGGTAGGCATGTGGCAGAGGGAGCAGATCATGTCCAGAGTAAACCTTGTGATGCAAACACAGCACCATTCTTCCAGCAACATTTGGCCTGAAAGCAGATGAAGTGTTTAAAGTATGACCATTGGAAAGGCCTTCCCAGTGCTGCTATAAGTGAGATATGTCACTAGTTGCTGCAGTCTCCTCTGTCCACTTTATTTTCAGATATTGGTTATGATTTTGCATCATGAATCTCATGTGGGATGGGTTATATCTTCCAGGAAAGAAGGCGTTGGTCATAAATGTTCAGAAACATAGCAATAATATTCACCAATTTTCGTTCATTTATAAATATAAATAATTAGATTCACAAATTGCTATCGTTCCATAAAGTACAGTTTTAAATTAAGTTATACGGTGTGGCTGTCGAGGGCTCAGCCATGACTTATTGTCCATCGCTAATTGCCTTTCACAAAGAGGCGGTGAACTGCTTGTTTGAACCTCTGCAGTCACTCTGGTGTAGAGACACCGACGATGCTGTTAGGGAGGCAGTTGTAGGTTTTTGAATCAGCGACACTGAAGATTCTGTGATATATTTCCAAGTCAGGATATTGAGTGATCTGGAGGGGAATTTCCAGGTGGTCATCTTCCCATGTGTCTGCTGCCTTTTCCTTCTGGAAGGTAATGGTCCTGGGTTTAGAAAGTGTTTCAAGGGAGACTTGCTGCGCTCCTGCAGCTCATCTTGTGGATGGTACATGATTGCCATTGTTAGTCGGTGGTGGATGGAATGAGTGTTTGCACATGGGGTGACAATCAAGCGGAGCTGCTTTGGCCTGGAAGGTGTCAGAGTATTCAACAGTCCTGACTTGTGCCTTGCAGATGGTGAACAGGCTTTCGGAATCAGGAGGTGAGGTGCTCGCTGCAGGCTTCCGAGACGCTGACCGGATCTTGTAGCCTCAGCATTTATATGGTTAGTCCAGTACCGTTTCTGGTCAATAGTAACCCCAGTGTATTGATCGTGCGGGATTCAGCGATGGCAATATCTGTCAATATCAAGTGGCGATGGTGAGATTCTATTTTGCTGGAGATGGTCATTGTTTAGCAATTCCGCGGCGAATATTACCAATTGTCACAATTCACAAAGTTAAATGATGATATTAATCAATTATCATCAACTCACAACATAAAACGTTATATTCACCAATTATGATCCACACTTTTTTTTACAAACTGTAAATACAATTCATTTAAGGGAGGTGGATTTGAGACCAGGAAGAGATCAGCCATGATGATTGAATGGCGGAGCAGGCTCAAAGGGCTGAAATGCCTACTTCCGCTCCTAATTCCTATAGTCACATGTTCAACATAATTTATTTGAGATAGGATTGACTATTCTGTCACCGAGTAGTCACATCTGCATCAGAATTCAATGTGAAATGGAATTAAACCAGACCGAGGATTATGTGCAGCTACCCAGCAACCTCTGCGCTGTTTGGTCAGTCATCTCCTCATCGTCACACAGAATCTCCAGACTGGAGTGTGAGATGATTTTTAAAGTGTCGGTAGAAATGAAAATGTCTGTACCCAATGTGACGCTGATGAATCTTTGAATCCCAGTATGTTATTACAATGATTTGGAAACTAATTCAACGTCTGCAGCTGTCCACTGAGTTTCACAGTATTTCAGCTTTCACATTAATGTGTTTTCAGTCTGGTGTTTTCATTAATTTGGGTGAGGACATCTTGAGTGACTTATTGTACATGAAATTACCACCTGTTCCAAATATTACAACCGTCCCCCCTCAACGTCATCATGTTCCTGCTTTCTGTCTTTGAGATGAAGATTCGCCATCAGCAGAGAAGAATCACCAGAACAGCAGGATATCTCAAGTTTCCTCTTAGTGACGTCCATCTCATCAGTTCCCGATAGTCTGGGGATGGAATTTACCCAGAAAAGCTTGAGCCACCGAATGCATTATGCTGACACAAATTATAAAGGGCCTGATTTAATTTGTGAAGTCATCAAGCACAAAACTGAGAATGTAGAACAGCATCTTTCAGGACCATCTATCCATGCATCCATCAAACCCATTCACCGATTCCACAATCAAAATATTCAGGCATCTAACAAACATCCATCCCTACATCAAAGCAATAATCCCTTTATCTTTTGGGTCGGTAGTGGGGGAGTATTAATGACATTGAACCAATAATCCAAAGGCCCGGGCTAATTCTGTGGGGGCTTGGGTACAAATCCCACCATGGCCGGTGGGGGAATTTGAGTTCAGTTAATAAATCCGGAATACATACTAATGGTCACCATGAAACCCCCTCTGCTTCACTAATGAAGGAAATCTGACATTCCTCCCTGGTCTCACATACATGTGGCTCCAGTCAGACAGCAACATGTCTGACTCTTCAGTTCCTTCTGAGCTGGCCCAGCAAACCACTCAGTTCAACAGCAATTAGGGACAGGGAACACATGGTGGTCTTGACAGTGGCTCCCACATTCCATGGAAGAATAAAGGGAAAAATACGTAAATGTACATGTTTATCTATTACAAAATGTAGCCCCTGTCTGATAGTCTGTTTTTATTCCTATCCACCATCACAATGTTATGAGATGTGGGAGAGATACTCCAGCCGGCAATTGCCACGATTGGTCAGAGAAGCTGGATAACTCTCTTTTCCTTAGAGATGGGAACAGTTCAAATAGGTTCACAATTTAAAACATAAAAAGATCTCCAGTACTGTTGCTGGGTAGATTTGTTTATAAATAGTCCTCATTGACAATGTTAAGAGTTTGAAGTTGGCTAGCAGCCAAGCGGTCAGTACTGAGCAAACAGATCTTTGAAAAAAAAATACAGATGTTTCCTGTAAACAACATTGAACATTCGAGCCTCCCTGACTGCAGGCGGCTGGATTGCTGCCAAATACTGTGTGGGGCAGATTAACCTGAATATGAATGGATTAAATGGGATTTATCCATTCAAACAATAAATGTTTTAGTCGCACATGAAGTGAACGTTTTAAATGGTATTCCATGCAAAGAAATATATTCACTGAATGTTTTGTTCACTATGAGATTAAACATTATCGGAAAATAGTAACCTGACCAGATGCTATTTAATTTATATTAGTTATGATTAAAGATCACTCTAGTTATTAAAGTCCGTTTGTTGAGAACCGAATGAAGTGAGAGAGTGATTGGCGTTGATGGACACAATCTACAAGTTCAATAAGATGACTCCAATTCCAAAAAATAAAATAAAATGAAATAAGATGACTCCAATTCCAAAAAATAAAATAAAATGAAATAGTGTCCTAATAAAAGTAAGGTTAGGGGGGGGGGTTACGGGTATAGTGTGGATACGTGTGTTTGAGTAGGGTGATCATGACTCGGCACAACATTGAGGGCCGAAGGGCCTGTTCTGTGCTGTACTGTTCTATGTTCTATGTTAAAAGTAAATAAACTGCATTGAACTCGGGGGGATTCCTGGAATATTCTCCGAGTTGTTGATCTCCGTTAAACGGAGGCGTCTCTTATACCCGATTAACACCGTGTTCTGTACAGTTTAATTTGTGCTGATTTCCATTATTTAACAGTCCCTCTCATTGCTTCCAATAAGTGGAGAAATGACCAGTTCATGGCCTGCTTCAGTGGAAGATAAAACATTTATTCTTGAAGTATTGTTTAATTTGCCGCAAATTCCTGATATCCTGTGTTCCCAACACCAGTGAATGTTAGACAGCCGGTGGTCAGTCAAATTAGCGGCAATGATTTGGATGCTAAAGCATAACTTTACTGATCGCCGCGTCCGTTCCGATTCATTAACTTATCTGTCAAAAGCTGGTGTGAATTTTATGTTTCTCTGTCAACTCACTGCTGAATTATCAGGCAAGCGGCTTCTTTCACCGCTAATGTTCACAGGACTGTCTGAGATTCAGGGACAGTTCGAGAAATGGAAAGAGAGACATTGTGTAATTTGAGAGTTTCTTCTTGTCGACAGACCCACATTGTACAGTGATGACCATCCGCACTGCAAATGTAATCACGTCATTCATTCCCTCATTTAGTTACATTTCGTCAGCTAAATTATACTTTATTGTTGTTATGGGATAGAGACCAAGAGTGTTGCAAATCAGACAGACGGACGATTTATTCCCTGATAATGCAATTTAATCTGTTTATGTTCATCCTTTTATATTGCAGTGTAGAAATAAAGAGACTTCATATATAATGGAATTTAATTTTACTTAGAGATGCTCAAATATAATTTTCCATTCGGAAGAGAATAGACATTACAATGAATACATACAGCCAAACAAATATACCGATACCGATCTAATGTCTTTTTTAAATAATATCCTATAGTAAATCTCTGAGTCCATTCTGTTGGGGGTGTGGAAGGTGGGCCATGGATCCAGTCACCGCCTCCACCAGGGAATCAACAGGCGGCGCCTGGAAAGCCGCCCCCTTCTGTCGGGTATTTAAATGCCGCTCACTGGGACCCGAATCCAACAGTCCGGGAGCTGGTTTGTTCACTGAGTTCCTGACACAACCATTTCCCCCAAATGACCAGAAGGATGAGGTGGGCCATTTCTCTCAGTTTGTTGCTGACTTTCTTATCCCGTGAGTAGTTTTTATTGTCCAAGTCTCTCACTGTTACTGTCTCAGTGTTAGTCTCTATGGAATGTTCCAGAGTCACCAATCATTTCACCAGCATTAATCCTCGGGCTTTTTGATATATTTTTACAGGTGTCCAGTCGGATGTTGTGTTGACTCAGCCAGAGGCAGAGACCGGGCGTCCCGGAGGCTCCCTGACACTGACCTGTAAATCCAGCGGCTTCAATCTCGGCAGCTACTACATGGCCTGGATCCGCCAGGTTCCCGGGCAGGGGCTGGAGTGGCTGGTTAGCTACTACGATTCATCTAGCAACTACTACGCCCCAGCAATTAAAGATCGATTTACTGCGTCCAAAGACACTTCGAACAACATCTTCTCTTTGGCCATGAGGAGCCTGAAGACCGAAGACACCGCCATCTATTACTGTGCAAGAGACCACAGCGAGAGGAACCAGGGCTGGACCCGCACAAGAACAGCTCGAGAGGGAATTCAGCAACTTGCAGCTTAACCTGAAGGTCAGCACTTGATTCAAATCTAATATTAATGTCAGTGATCAGAGTCATTGCACACGCTGCTTCTTACATAACTCACATAGAGAAAACTAAACAATGAAACCGAACAAACCAATCAATCAAATAGGATGAGCTTTTGTCTGTTTATATTTACTGTTCACAGTTTCAGCAATTAGAGACTTGGCTATAATCCTGGTTTTATTATTTCGGATTCTTGGAGAAAGCGTATGTACATTGGGTTTTATAAACTGCTGTCAAATTGTAAATTAGGTCAGAAGTAAACGTGTATTTGAAGTGAATATTGAGCGGCAGGACTGAACAGAGAGTGGGTGCAGTTTTTGTGCGGGTGTCTGTCACTGTGACTACAGGGGGTCACAGTGCTGTGCACAGCGACATCTTCATACAAAAACCTCAGTGATAGAGTTTGTTCAAATTGGTGATCAGCGCCACAGCAGGATTGTCAATGTAAATGAATTTTAAATAAAACAACGTTTGGAAGTAATATTAGTTTGCAAAAAGGTATAAAAATTTTCCACTTTATCACTGTTCGCCGACTCGCTAAATCTGTACAGAGGGTTTAAAAGTGTTCGGATCCTCTTTATAAATGTAATGACCAGGACAAGCTGAAATAACTCATCCATTCGCTCTTGGAAGAGACAGAGTTAGTTTTTTGAGGGAGCAGTGAAATTAAATCTCTGTATTTACAGTTAACAGTCTGCCGCAGTATTTGACACGCTGTGTCTCACTGTGATAACTGGGACACAGCAGTTACTGTCAATACAAAAAGCCCCTCAGCACTAATTAACTGAGGCTGGCTCAGTGCTCGCTTTTACAATCCAACTTTATTCACAGTGAAGCATTAATTATGTCCATCACTGCCTAAGTAATAAGAATTAATGTGGAAAACTGGTGGTCGTTATTTAGTCACAGTTGGTGTTTTCAATTACATTTCCATGTCTGTGAAATATAAAACATTCGGTCATTTATGAAGAGAGAACGGTATCCACAAATATTAATATAATTTCCTGAAAAGTAATTGTGGATTCTCTTAGCCGTTGGTTTGTGGATGTTTAAAATAATGCTGGATTTCTGTCTATTTTATGCAGGTGCGGTTATTGTATGGATCTGCCCAGGGAATGTGACACTGTGACTACTTCGACTACTGGGGACAGGGGACCATGGTGACGGTGACTGCAGGTAAGAACCATTCCGTCATTTACCAACTGTTTTACTGTATTTGTTTTAAATTTTTCTGCATTTTCAAAATCCATTCGTTCACTGAAATGTGTTTTGGTGGATCATGTATTGAGATGTTGTTGCAATGTTTCATTTGATTCTGCTGAAAGGGGGATATAGAATCCCGCGGTTTCTTGACAGAAGGATGCTGCTGAGGGATTCAGTCCCTGTTTGCTGTGATCTGATGTTTATTTGCTGAGGGTACTGTGTGGCTGGGTTACTTTAAATACAAAACGTCTGTTTTTACCCCATGTTTAATCTCGGTTCTATCTAATGTCTGCAGCTTGTACCGTCTTCCGCACAAGTGTTTGAGATCGAACCCAACATTGACAAAATGTGCTAAAGTTTCTGTATTATCTTATTGAACATGTTCTGCTTACTGAAAGTGCTGATGATATTATTCAAGTTTTCTGTTTAGTTTACCTGTTCATTCATTTGATGACATGAGGGTTTGGTGCTCTAAATTGAGATGTTCTTGCAATGTTACATTTGGTTCTGTTGAAAGTGTTTGTAGAATTGAGCTGTTTCTCCGTGATGTTTCACTCCTTCAGTGATGTGATTTGGTGTTTTCCTGCTGAGGAATGTTTTTGGGTGACTTTGTGTAGAAAAGTTTGTGAAACGGTTTGGTGTGTCTGTATTGTTTCAACTCGGTGACACGGAGCGGTTACACGTTTTGTGATTGAATGCAGAGTCTGCGTGTTTGCAACTGCTTGTCGCCGGATTGTCGGCAGAGAACAGGGAGGCTGTTTCTGCATCTTGAAAAAAAAGTGAAAATTGCAGATTAAACTAAGCCACGTTTTACCACAAATCCTTTCCGAGCACAAGTTGTTGCTGCAATCAGTTTGCCGTTTGTGCAAAGTTTAATCTCGGTGGCATCTGATGGTTGCAGCTTTTACCATCAACTGTAAACATTAAAAGCATTTAAATGTGTTTGAAAAATGACTCAGTATGAAAAAAATGGTTAAGTTTCAATATTTATTTGTTGTTAATATTCGAGCACCTCGCAATGCTATTGCTGTTATTCCACATTTCTGTTTAGTTTAATAATTCATACATTTGGTTACGAGCTGGTTTGCTGGATATTGATATTTTCCTACAATGTTAAGTTTGATCCTGTTCGATGTAGAATTGAGCTGCTTCTCCATAAACGGGTTTCAGTCCTTCATTGATGTGATTTTGTGTTTTGTTCTGTTGAGGAGATTGTGTATCTGGGTGACTTTAAATGATTGTGATCTGTCAAACGGTTCAGCGTTTCTGCATTGATTCTGCATTGTTTAAACTCGGTGTCATTGAGCGGTTACACGTTTTCTGGTTGAATGCAAACAGTCTCGGCGTTTGAAAATGCTTGAAGGGCGAATGTCCGGAGAAAACAGCCAGGCTTAAGAAAATAATCTAATAAAGATATGTTGATGCATTTTGTTATTTTAACTGAAGATTCCAGATTAAACGAAATAATGACTGAAACGCCCATGCCGAACATAGTAACATTTATATAATTCAAACAATTGCAATGCGGTGATACAACTCCATATTAACCAAAGCTTATTATATATTAATATAATTCATCATTAATCACCTTTTACAATCCTGCTGTGTTCTGCACGAGGTTAACATGACCGGACAGGTTTCTAGGCTGGAAATACTTTGTAATTCCAGTTATTCTATTATTTCTGTGGCGCTGCAACCATATTATCCCTTCACTGTAATGCGCAGTTGGATAGCGAGGGAATTATCACCAATCTAATCTTAAACAGGTTTCTGAGATGTGGAAGTCGCTGCCAATCAAGGAATTGTTCCCATTATTTTATTTGTATTATAGGAAAGTTCAGATTGCCTATGGCAAGAGATTGAAAAGTAAAAGCTTGAATGTCAAACCGATTTATTTATTTACAAAAGGTTAACAGTACCTTTGCATTTTATAATGACATCCTGTCTCCCATAGCTGTGCTCTACACACGATAGAATTATAGGAAAACAGATGATAGGAAAGAAGGAATGATTATATCTTAGCTTTAGGCTTAAATTTTATTAAATGCTAAATTCAACATCAAATTGTCGACGCTACTTGCTCATAATGGGTCAGTTTTACAAATGATCTGAATAAACATTACTGAGCTGGTCTCGTTATATTCATTACTTTCTGAGAATAGATGGAGTTTATGATTTATCAATGTGTTCAGAAAGGCGCAGATTTTACACATTTGTAGGTTAATTGGGCAATTGGAGTAAAAAAATTAAAATGTGAATACAGTCAATTAAATGTTAAGATGTTTCCATCTAGTAATTTGGAGTTTATTGCTCAACATTGTTTGATTGTCAGGTTGTTTTAATTAAACCCCAATTATTTCATAAAGCTCTGGGTAAAATAAGTTAGGGATTATTGAAAGCTATTTTTATTATATTTATTATTATAGTACAGATAATCGAATAAAGAATTAGCTGACAATTAACAATAACTTACAATACAATATCAGTGAGAATTAATTCAACATAAATGACCTCCTACAATTGAGTTGTATCCTGGCAATATCTCAAATGTTTTAGAGAACTTTAATAATATCTGAAATGAATTTAGGAAACAATACATTTCTTCACACTGCTGTGTACAGCTAAACTATTTTGCTGATTACATTCTTTTGCTCTGATTCTTTTGCTGATTACATTTAATTGTGATTTAGATCATATCAGTGGGTAATGTGAATATTTTCTGGTTTGTTTAATTATTGCCCTGTCACTGAGTCACTGTTCCGTCATTAATCTACCCTGAATCTGTAATATTTAATCTGCTCATTTTCAGCAAAACTACTTTTTGCCCAATTATCGAGATTTGAGACAGACAGGGAAAAATAGTTAAAAGTCGAATATGATATTGAAATTAATGTCAGTTTAATTTCAAATAAATTACTGAATTATTGTTGTCGGAAGTTGACCATTGATCAATTAGAATCAAACAGTTTCATGAAACTGACAGATTGAACAGATCTATCTGCTGGAACTCGATTGTTGCCATTTGTGTCTGTTCAGTTTCTGTGCGTGCGGTCACTGTGCTGGGACCAGGAATCTTCCTGACTGGTTATAAATCTTCTGCTTCATTTTCCAGTATTTCAGGGAGTACAATTTGATCAAGTCCTTCAATAAAACTTGTATCTGTGAGAAATGTGAAAATTTTACTTGATGTTTGACAAGGCGACTCAGAAAGGTGATTCCTCATCCAGATTGTGACAGAAAGAATTCAGCAACGCCAGACAGGCTGGAGAAGGAGATTTGGTTGATTTTTACGCAGTGATATATTGGTTTTGGGAATTTTCGATTAGGCAATGCAGAGAGAGATTTACTGGGTTACATTCCGTGCTATTGTAATTCTTGATCTATTTAATGGGTCAGTGCAGCGGAGAAATCCCTTTGCATTTTATTTTTAATCCTATCCTAGGATTTTGGAGGCGCTGGCAAGGCCAGATTTTATTATATATGCCGAAGTGTCCCCCCGAAAAGTTTAGATGTGAAACATCCTCTAATAGCTGCAGTCCATGTTGCGGAGGGATATCCGCGATATTGTCAGGGAGGGAGTTCCAAAATTTTGACTCGGTGACAGTGAAGGAATGGCGGTGTATTCCTAAATCAGGATGGTGAGTGTCTTGGAAGGGAACTTGCAGGTTTTGGTGCACTCATACATCGACAGAAACATATACACACTCTCGCTCTCTCACACACATTCTCTCTCATCCTCACACAAACTCATTCTCTCACACACATAATCACAATGCTTCTTTCAAACATACACACTGTGCCTCGCACACAATGACTCTCACAATCTCACTCTCAGACACACTGTGACGATCTGCCTCTCTCACACACATATTCGCTCACACGCTCTCACTCACACACGCTCTATCGCACACGCACTCTCTTTCACCAAATCTCTCTGATACACCTTGCCCCTCTCTCTCTCTCTCTCTCCCATGCTCAAACACACAGACCCTCTCCCTCACATACATGCATAATCGCTCTTCAAACACCGCATGTTTTCTTTCAGGCTCTCTCTCACACGCATTCCCTCTGATACATACACAATATCTCAGACGCACACAAACTCGCCAACATATTATTAACCTCTCACTCTCTCGCTCTCACGCACTCTCTCACGTGCACCCTGGCACATGCCCTCTCTCTCGTGGACACTGTCTCATTCTCTCTCTCTGACAAACAATCTATCTCTCTCTTTCAGGCATGCAGTATCTTACTCTCTCATATTCCCTCTCTCTCTGACACACACTCTCATACGCACATTCTTCCTCTCACACACTCCCTCTCTATCACAGACACACTATCTCAGACACACACATCTCTCTCTCTCTCTCATACAGTCTCACATCCATAATCGCTCTTCAAACAGAATCATTCCTTCTTTCACACACACAATCTCAAACATACTATCACTCTCCCTTTCTCTCACACACTTCCACAGACACACACATGCACCCTGGCACACACATACATTCTCCCACCTGCTCTCTCTCATGCACACTGTGTCCCGTGTCTCTCTCACACAATCTCTCTCTTTCGCACATGCACACTCTCATACACACACACATACACACACAATCACTTATCTCTCTCTGTCACACACACAAACACTAGTACATACATATCTCGTAAACACATTTTCTTTCACTCAAACACAGACATGTTCTTTGGCATACTCTATCACACGTTTTCAGAAACACACAAACGCATCCCCACATTCTGCCTCTCTCTGACACACGTGGTCTCTCTCTCTCTGTCTTAGGTACACACCCACATGCTCTCTAATCTCTCACACACACTCAATCATACACACACTATATCGAACTCATGCACACAATCTCCCATTTCCACACACTCTCACACATATTGCCTCTCTCACTCACACAGAAAATCTCACACACACACATCCCCTCACACACATTCACACAAAAACTCTCCCTTGCACATTATTTTATTCTCCCTCTAACACCTATCTCACATACATACACATACTCTGTCTCTCTCTCACACACACACAGGAATACACACATATGTTCACAAACACTTACACTCAGAGGCGCAACACAGCAACATACACACAATCAAGAAAACACACACACACAGCAGCACACAAACAGGAACAGACACACACGCTCACAGACAAACATGAACACCGAGGAACACGTACACAGGGATACAGAGGGATACACACACACCACACGCTCACACACACATACACAATGAACACCTAAGAACTCGCACACAGGGACACACATAAAGAACACACGGACAGCTGAGAGTGACTGTTCGTGACATCAAGGCAACATTTGAACCAGTGTTGCATCAAGGAGCCCAAACAAAACTGGAGTCAATGGGAATCGGGGGGAAATTCCCCGCTGGTTTGAGTCATACCCAGCGGAAAGGAAGATGGTTTTGGTTTTTGGAGGTCAATCATCTCAGTTCCAGGACATCACTGCAGGGGTTCCTCAGTGTCGGCCCCGCCATCTTTAGCTGCTTCAGCAATGACCTTCCAAAAGTCAGAAGTGGGGATTTTGGCTGATCATTGAACGATGTGCAGCACCATTCACGACTCCGCAGCTACTGAAGCAGTCCATTGCTAAATGCAGCAAGATCTGGACTATATCCAGGCTTGGGCTGACAAGGGGAAAGGAACATTCACACCAGACAAGTGCACGCAATGGACATCTCAAACAAGCGAAGATCGAACGATCACCTTATGCCATTCAATGGAATTACCATCGCTGAATCTCCTGCTGACCATTGACCAGAAACTGAACTGGACTCGCCATATACACTGTGTGGCTGTGACAAGAGGTCAGAGACTCGGAATTCTGCATCCAAAACACCTCCTGACGCCCCAAAGCCTGTCCACCATCTGCAACACCAGGTTAAAGTCCAACAGGTTTGTTTGGAATTCCTAGCTTTCGGAGCGCAACTCCTTCATCAGGTGAGTCACCTGAGTGAGACTTCTTACTGTGCTCACCCCAGTCCAACGCCGGCATCTCCATATCACCATCTGCATGGCACATTCAGGAGTGTGATGGAATACTCTCCACTTGTCTGGATGAATGCAGCTCCAATGACACAAAAGTAGCCCGTTTAATTGGCACACCATCGACAACCACTCCCTCCCTCCACCGCTGAGGAACACTGGCAGCAGTGTGTAACACCTACAATATGCTCTGAAGGAGCTGGTCATGGCTGCTTGGACAGCACCTTCAAATCTCACAACAGCTACCATCTGTACAAGGAGACACATGGGAACATCACCAACTGGAATTTCTCCATCAAGCCTCTCACCATCGTGACCTCAAAATATCACATTGTTTCTTCACTGTCCATGATTCAAAATTCTGGAGCTGCCTCCCAAACACCACATGGACTGCAGTGGTTGAAGAACGAAGCTCACCACCATCTTCTCAAGGACACTGAGGGATGGGAAATAAATGCTGGCCCAGCCAGAGACTCCTACAGCACAAGAATGAAGAAAACACACTCTCTGACACAATATGACACTAATTTTACAGCCTGAAATTGACATTTTCAACATGAAAATCTATTAAGTTGGAGGAAGGTTCATTGTTCCAGTTCCGAATTGTTTTGTACAGAATGAAATTACACCGACATTAAAGCAGCTGCCCAGTGATCTGTCTGACTGTACACAGCCGGTGTTACTGACAGTATTAAAGCAGCTGCCCAGTGATCTACACTGCTGTCTGACTGCACACAGCCGGTGTTACTGAAAGTATTAAAGCAGCTGCCCAGTGATCTACACTGCTGTCTGACTGTACACAGCCGGTGTTACTGAAAGTATTAAAGCAGCTGCCCAGTGATCTACACTGCTGTCTGACTGTACACAGCCGGTGTTACTGAAAGCTGATCAATGTGGAGAATCAGGACAGGATGGATGGAGAGGAAGAGGAGGAGGTGGGGGTGGTGCAGCCGAATGGAGGAGCCCCCAGCTCGGCTGTGGTCAACAGACAAGAGAAAGCTGAGCCTGAGCGGAATGTCATCCAGAGAAACATCGCCCGGCTTGGCCCGGAGTACCTGAATGATCACTCATTCACCCTCACCCACACTCACTCACCGTCACTCACACTCACTCACACTCACTCACACTCACCCACACTCACTCACACTCACCCACCGTCACTCACACTCACCCACCGTCACTCACACTCACCCACACTCACTCACACTCACTCACTGTCACTCACACTCACTCATGCTCACTCACCGTCACTCTCACTCACTCACACTCACTCACTGTCACTCACACTCACTCACCATCACTCACACTCACTCACCCCTGTTCACACTCACTCACAGTCACTCATACACACTGACTGATTAACCCATACTCATTTACCGGCACTAAGTCACAATCCCTCCCTCAATCATCACCCTCATGCATCCATACCCACTAACCCACATTCATTCACACACCCACACTCAACTATGCACATCGTCAATCACCAACCCTCATTCCCTTACCCTCACTCACTCACAGTAATCCATCCAAACTAACTCACCCTCCCTCACCCACCTTGTCATCCACATTCACTTCCACACCCTCACTCACCAACCCTCACCCAGCCTCACTCACCCACCCTCACTAACCAACCCTCACCCACCCTCACTCACCCACCCTCACTAACCAACCCTCACCCAGCCTCACTCATCCACCCTCACTAACCAACCCTCACCCTGCCTCACTCACCCACCCTCACTCACCCACCCTCACCCAGCCTCACTCACCCACCCTCACTAACCAACCCTCACCCAGCCTCACTCACCTACCCTCACTAACCAACCCTCACCCAGCCTCACTCACCCACCCTCACTAACCAACGCTCACCCAGCCTCACTCACCCACCCTCACTAACCAACCCTCACCCAGCCTCACTCACCCACCCTCACTAAACGACCCTCACCCAGCCTCACTCACCCACCCTCACTAACCAACCCTCACCCAGCCTCACTCACCCACCCTCACTAACCAACCCTCACCCAGCCTCACTCACTCACCCTCGCTAACCAACCCTCACCCAGCCTCACTCACCCACCCTCACTAACCAACCCTCACCCAGCGTCACTCACCAACCCTCACCCACCCTCACTAACCAACCCTCACCCAGCCTCACTCACCCACCCTCACTAACCAACCCTCACCCAACCTCACTCACCCACCCTCACTAACCAACCCTCACCCAGCCTCACTCACCCACCCTCACTAACCAACCCTCACCCAGCCTCACTCACCCACCCTCACTAACCAACACTCACCCAGCCTCACTCACCCACCCTCACTAAACACGTCTCACCCAGCCTCACTCACCCACCCTCACTAACCAACCCTCACCCAGCGTCACTCACCCACCCTCACCCAGCCGCACTCACCCACCCTCACTAACCAACCCTCACTCAGCGTCACTCACCCACCCTCACTAACCAACCCTCACCCAGCCTCACTCACCAACCCTCACCCAGCCTCACTCACCCACCCTCACTAACCAACCCTCACCCAGCCTCACACACCCACACTCAATCACCCCACTTAAACTCACTCACCCTCACTCACCAACCCTCACCCACCATCACTCACTCACACTCACTCACCCACCCTCACTCACCAACCCTCACCCAGCCTCACTCACTCACACTCACTCACCCACCCTCACTCACACTCACTCACACTTACACACATTCAACCAGCCCACTCACACTTACTCACTCACCCCCACTCACCCTCGCTCACCAACAATCACCCACCCTCATTCACTGTCACTCACTCGCCCACTCTCACCCACATTCTCTCACACTCATTCACCCACACTCAACCACCCCACTCTCACTCGCTCACCTTCACTCACCAACCCTCACCCACCTTCACTCAATCACTCCAACTCACCCTCACTCACCAACCCTCACCCATCCTCATTCACTCTCACTCACTCACCCACCCTCACCCTCACTCACTCACACTCATTCACCCACACTCAACCACCCCACTCACTCACTCATCCTCACTCACTGACTCACACTCACACTCACACACACTCACTCACCCACACTACTCACACTCAGTCACACTCACTCATCCTCACTCGCCAACCCTCATCCCCTCTCTCACACTCATTCACGCAACTACATTCACTCACTCCCACTCACCCTCACTCACCAACCCTCACTCACACTGACTCACACTCACTCACCCACAGCCAACCACCCCACTCAAACCCACTCACCCACTTTCAATCACTCACACTCACTCAACCACCCTTACTAATGGAAATCACTCAGTCCCTTCACTCAGCCACCGTCACTCACTCACAATCACTTATTCACTCACTCCACACAACTTAATTCACTCCCCTCACTCAACCAGTCTCACACGCCCAGCTTCGCTCACTTTTCATAACTCACGCACCCTCATTCACCCACACTCATTCGCTCACCCAATGTGATTCACTCACCCACACTCATTCACCCTCACTCATCCACCCTCATTCACTCAACTTCATTTACACGCCCTCACTGAGCCTCACCTTCATTCACCCACCTTCACTCACTCAGTAGGCCTCATTCACACATCCTCGCTCACCCACTGTCACTCACTCTCCATCATTCATCCACCCTCCCTCACTCACCCACCATTACTCACGCAGCCACATTCATAAACCTCAGATCACCCAAAATCTCACTCAACACCAAACCGCCCACTCATTTATTTACATGCTGTGGAGATGCTGGCGTTGGATTGGGTGAGCACAGTAAGAAATCTGACAACTCCAGGTTAAAGTCCAACAGGTTTGTTTGAAACACTAGCTTTCGCAGCACTGCTCCTTCCTCAGGTGAGTGAAGAGGTAGGTTCCAGAAATATATATACAGACAAAACTCTATATGTATGTTTCTGGAACATATCTTTTCATTCACCTGAGGAAGGAGCAGTGCTCCGAAAGCTCATGTTTGAAACAGATCTGTTGGACTTTAACCTGGTGTTGTAAGACTTCTTACTGTGCTCATTTATTTTCAACCACCACCGTCGCCCATGCATCCTCCCTCACTCACCAATCTATCCTCACTCATTTACAATCACACGCTCATGCTCCACACTCATACGCGCCCACCATTGTTCATGCACACACACTGACACACCCAGCCACCCCCTTCTCACTCCCGCCCTAATTCACACCCCTGCTATCTCAACCTCATTCACTTGTCCCCTTGCTCACTAAATGGAAGGAGTTAGTCTGCAATGAGAGAGGAAGAGAGAATTGGAGCGAGGAGTGAGAGCCAGTGTGCACGAATGTGGTGGCCTGGAGAGGCGGCAGTAGGACCCAGGAGAAAGAGAAGAGAGCTGGAGGGAAGCGTCAGGGTCGGGGGCGGGGAGAATTGTAAAGAGGACGTGGGAAAATATCGAGGGAGAGGAACATGTCAAAGAGTCATGGAATAGAGCAGAGAGCCCTGGAAAAGGTAGAGAGATGGGGAAATGTGCGGGAAGCCTCGGAAAAGGCAGAGAGCTGTGGAAACCTGCGGGGAGCCTGAGAAAATATAGAGAGTTGGGGAAAGCACAGGGAGCCTGGGAAAAGGCAGAGAGCTGGGGAAAAGCACAGGAAGCCTGGGAAAATATAGAGAGCTGGGGGAAAGCATAGGAAGCCTGGGAAAATATAGAGAGCTGGGGAAAGGACAGGGAGCCTGGGAAAAGGCAGAGAGCCGGGGGAAAGCACAGGGAGCCTGGGAAAAGGCAGAGAGCCGGGGGAAAGCATAGGGAAGCTGGGAAAAGGTAGAGAGTTGGGGAAAAGCACAGGGAGACTGGGAAAAGGCAGCGATCTGGAGAAAGTACAGGGAGCCTGGGAAAAGGTAGAGGTTTGGGGGAAAGCACATAAGCCTGGGAAAAGGTAGAAAGCTGGGAAAACGTGCGGGGAACCTGGGAAAGGGTAGAAAGCTGGTGAAACGTGCGGGGAGCCTGGGAAAAGGTAGAGAGCTGGGGAAAAGCACAGGGAGCCTGGGAAAAGGTAGAGAGCTGGGGGAAAGCACAGGAAGCCTGGAAAAGGTGGAGAGCTGGGGAAAAGTGCGGGGAGTCTGGGAAAAGACAGAGAGCTGGGGAAAAGCGCAGGGAGTCTGGGAAAGGGCAGAGAGCGGGGGAAAGCACAGGGAGCCTGGGAACAGGCAGAGAGCTGGGGAAGAGCACAGGAGCCTGGGAAAATGTATAGAGCTGTGGGAAAGCGCAGGGAGCCTGTGAAAAGGTAGAAAGCTGGGGAAAAGTGCGGGGAGTTTGGGAAAAGGCAGAGAGTTGGGGGAAAGCGCAGGGAGTCTGGGAAAGGGCAGAGAGTTGGGGAAATAGGACAGGGAGCCTGGGAAACATTTGAGAGCTGGAGGAAAGCAAAAGGAGTCCGGAAAATGCAGGAAGCGGGGCGAAAGCTCAGGGAGCCTGGGAAAAGGCTGAGAGCTTGGGAAAAGCGCAGGGAGCCTGGGAAAAGGCTGAGAGCTGGGGAAAAGCACAGGGAGACTGGGAAAGGCTGAGAGCTGGGGAAAAGCGCAGGGAGACTGGGAAAAGGTAGACAGCTGGGAAAAAGCGCAGGATGCCTGGGAAAATGTAGAGAGCTGGGAAAAAGCACAGGATGCCTGGGAAAAGGTAGAGATCTGGGAAAAAGCACAGGATGCCTGGGAAAAGGTAGAGAGCTGGGGAAAATCACAGGAAGCCTGGGAAAAGGTAGAGAGCTGGGGAAAAGCACAGGGAGCCTGGGAAAAGATAGAGCTGGGGAAAAGCGCAGGGAGACTGGGAAAAAGTATAGAGCTCGGGAAAAGTGCAGGGAGCCTGGGAAAAGAAGGAGCTGGGGAAAAGCGCAGGGAGACTGGGAAAAGATAGAGCTGGGGAAAAGCACAGGGAGCCTGGGAAAAGAAGGAGCTGGGGAAAAGCACAGGGAGACTGGGAAAATGCAGAAAGCTGGGGAAAAGTGCAGGGAGCCTGGGAAAAGGTAGAGAGACGGGGAAAAGCACAGGGAGCCTGGGAAAATGTAGAGAGCTGGGGGGAAAGCGCAGGGAGCCTGGGAAAAGGTAGAGAGCTGGGGAAAAGCACAGGAAGCCTGGGAAAAGGTAGAGAGCTGGGAAAAAGCACAGGATGCCTGGGAAAAGGTAGAGAGCTGGGAAAAAGCACAGGATGCCTGGGAAAAGGTAGAGAGCTGGGGAAAATCACAGGAAGCCTGGGAGACGATATGGAGATGGGGGAAAGCACAGGGAGCCTGGGAAAAGATAGAGCTGGGGAAAAGCGCAGAGAGACTGGGAAAAGGTATAGAGCTGGGGAAAAGTGCAGGGAGCCTGGGAAAAGAAGGAGCTGGGGAAAAGCGCAGGGAGACTGGGAAAAGGTAGAGAGATGGCGAAAAGCACAGGGAGCCTGGGAAAAGGTAGAGAGCTGGGGGGAAAGCGCAGGGAGCCTGGGAAAAGATGGAGCTGGGGAAAAGTGCAGGGAGACTGGGAAAAGGCAGCGAGCTGGGGTGGGGGGGGGGGGGAACACATGGAGCCTGGGAAATGGTATAAAGCTGGGTTAAAGTACAGGGAGCCTGGGAAAAGGCAGAGAGCTGGGGAAAAGCACAGGGAGCCTGAGAAAAGGCAGAGAGCTGGGGAAAAGCACAGGGAGCCTGGGAAAAGGCAGAGAGCTGGGGAAAAGCACAGGGAGCCTCGGAATGGGTAGCGAGCTGGCCGGGGCGGGGGGGGGGGGGGGGAGGGGGGGGGGACACGGAGCCTGGGAAATTGTATAAAGCTGGGTAAAGTATAGGGAGCCTGGGAAATACGAGAGCTGAGTAGTGAGCAGGTGAGATGACCAGAGAGCTGAGCGCAGACAGGGGAGAGAATCTGCAGGAACACGGGGAAAAGTGGTAATTGCTGGGCCAAAGCCAATAATCAGGTGGCAAAGTGCCATGTTCTGGGGAAAAGCACAAAGAGCAAGTGGAAAGTTCCAGAAGCTGAGGCAAAGAGCAAACAACCTGGAAAGATGCAGCTGGGCAAATTACAGAAGTGGAGGAAAGATCAGAGAGCTGGGAAAAGCGCAGAGAGCTGGGAAAAGGACAGGATTCTGGTTATCGCGGATACATGGAATGCGGAGTTCATCCCACAATCTGCTCCGCCATAATCATATTGAATGGTGCAGGAGACCTGAGGGACCGAATGGCCGCATCCCGCTTTTAATGTCCAGGGTCCTGTAATTGGAGAATTTTGGAGTTACTTGCACATGTGCTCAAACGTAGAATTTTATAGTCATTATTTAAATACCTGGATGATTTTTCTGAAGCAAAGTCACGACTCCCTGTTTTGGGGAGTGGGTGTAGTGAGGTGGAGAGAGGGGGGACATCAGTCAGTTTGAACACAGGCAATTTCCAAACAGCAATGACCGAAATGAAGAGACAACTTCTTTATCACAAAGTGCTGTTGGTGGAAAAAACATTGGTGTCATAAATAATGGTGAAACCCTCCGCTCTGCTCATTTAAAGGAATGAATGGTACATTTTCAGATTACACCACAATGCTAATTTATGCAAGGTGTTAGAAATGGAGAAAGAGATGTGAGTTTCTAAAGAGGGAATAAACAAATGGTGATTCTCAAAAGTTAGAAGTAACAGAAGCTCAAGTATGGATGCAGTTTTAATGCGAACGGTTTATGATAAATTTGTAACTTTATCCAAATTCTAAGTTGTATGATATCTTAATGACAAATCCCAGAGTCTAACTTGTTCAATTGGCCGTTCTCTCCCAGCGACACCGTCTCCGCCCGCTCTCTACAGCCTGGTCTCCTGTCAGCAACACAACACCGACGGCTCCGTCACCTACGGCTGTTTGGCGATGGACTACTCCCCAGAAATCACCAGCCTTACCTGGAAGAAAGATGGGCAGCTGATCAGCACTGGAGTTAAGGAATACCCATCAGTGAGAAACAAGAAGGGAACCTACACCCTGAGCAGCCAGTTAACCATCACCGAGTCAGAGGGGGAATGCAGCAAAATCAGCTGTGAGGTTCGACACAGCGGCTCAGACAAGAGCATTGGAATGACATGTAAGTGTTATGGAAACTGCGCGAAGCAGAACCGCTGTGATTACTTTATTTACACCTTTGGCAATAACATATTTATGATAAAGTGTGCCGTTCTGATTCCTGAGGAAAATATTGGCCGCAGAAAAACAGTTAAAATATAATAAATCATTTTATTTGTCACACCATCTTCTGCAAGAAATGTCTAAATTGTGTTTCTTGAAGGCCCGCCTGGTGTCCCTCCACATGTTATCCTCACCGTGAGTTCCAGTGAAGAAATCACAAGACAGAAATTTGCAACCATCGTCTGTTCAATTAACGATTTCCAGACAAATTCAATCACGGTAAAGTGGCTGAAGAATGGACAACCCATGGCTTCAGGAATTGTCACCTCTCCCGCCTGTGAAGTGAACGGGAACTTCTCGGCGAGCAGTCGGCTGACAGTCTCCGCTGGGGAATGGTTCAGCAAAGCGGTCTATACCTGCCAGGTCACTCATCAAGAGGTCACCCAAAGTCACAACGTCACCGCGTCTGGTAAGAGATACAAACAGAGGAAACAATAAATCATCCTGCATTCTGATGTTAATCCAAATCAGGAATTTATTAAAATCAGGACAAAGCACAGAATAACTTCTAATTTACTGCCATGTAGTTTGTGTTTCATTCTGATGTAAGAGCTGCATTAGGATTGCTCACCATTCAGGATTTGATCAGCAGAGAAATAAATGTTTCCCTCTAATTTGAAGTCATTTAGTGAGTGAGGTGGATTTGATATCAGCCTTATCCTGAGACAGCTGATTATATTTGAGAGGCAGTGGGTGTCTGAACCCCTTTATTGATAACAGCTCCAAGGAAAATTGTTGGAAAGTTCATTCAACCTATTTGTAAATCAGCCTTCCGTATTAGGTTTCCGAGATCAGGATTGGAATATTTGTATTGGGAATGCTGCAATACTCGTTCATTAGAATGCCATTGGTGCTGACTGTATTTCACAATGAGAATCGTTTAAGATGACCAAACTGGTTTTCCATTGTGTACAGAAGATTAATGGCGATCATTAGAAGTTTCGAAGTTGATTTATTCCCATTGAGTGAGTGAAGACTGAATCCTTCTGTCCTGATTCTGAAGATGAAACTTGTGTTGATTTTCATGTTTTCATTCACAGATCCTTCCAATTGCATTACCGCCTCAGTAACAATACTGCCACCACCAATAGAACAGGTCTTACTGGAGGCGACTGTAACCTTAACCTGCGTCATTTCGAATGCTCCTTATGGAGTCAACGTGTCCTGGAGTGAAGCGAAGAAGCCGCTGAAATCAGAGATTGCCGACCAGCCTGGGGCAGATACTGAGAGCGTGGTCAGCAAATTAAACATCTCGACACAAGCCTGGCTGAGTGGGGCTGTGTTTGACTGTGTGGCGAGCCATCAGGACCTGCCAACTCCTTTAAGAATTTCAATCCACAAAAAAATAGGTGAGCGGTGAAACTGAAGCAATAAGTGAGTCATTGTGTCTATTTCTGGTGTCAGTGCAGCGGTCAGTATTTAGCATTCAGTGTATTTATGGTCCATTCTGATTGGTAATTCCACGACTAAAAATTTTGGGCCTGTTGATCTTAAGGGGGAAATTGCTACGTAGATGAAGGAACAATGAATTAAAGGCAGTGATATGGGATTTAGACGGAGCTAGACCAATGGCCACAAGACGTAGGAGCAGACGTAGGCCATTCAGCCCAACAACACTGATCCAGCCTTCAATGAGATCATAACTGATCTGATGTGATGATCTTCAACTCCTCTTTCCCGCCTTCTCCCGCTGTTACCAGACACCTAAACGACCCTCTTACGGACTGACCTCATTAACACTACACCTCTGTATGCTTCACCCGATGCCGGTGTTAAGTAGTTACATTGTGTACCTTATGTTGCCCTGTTATGTATTTTATTTTATTTCCCTTTCTTTTCATGTACTGAATGATCTGTTGAGCTGCTTGCAGAAAAATACTTTTCACTGTACCTCGGTACACGTGACAATAAACAAAATCCAATCCCATATCTCTCATTGGTTTAAAACATGTCTCTCTCAACCTTGAACATACTGAACAACCCAGAATCTACAGCCCCCTGGGTTAAATAATTCTACAGCTCCCCGACGCTCTGAGAGAGGAAATTCCTTCTCATCTCTGTCTGAAATGGGCGAACATTGACTATGTGATCCTGCACTCTGGTCCGAGATGCTCCCACAAGGGAAAACAATCTCACAGCGACTACACTCCGAAGCTCCCTGAGAATCTTTCATGTCTCAATTAGGCCGCCTTCATTCTTCTAAACTCCAATCAGTCCAGGCCCAGCCTACTTAACCTCTCCCCATAAGAAAATCCCTCCATACTCGGGATCAACATCATGATACTTCTCTGGACTGCCTTCAAAACCAATCTGTCTTCCTTAGATAAGGGCACCAAAACTGTTCAAAGTATATCAAGTGTAGTCTAACTAATGCCTTGTATAGTTTTAGCTCGACTTCCCCATGTTTATATTCTATTCCCTTTGAAATAAATGTCAACATTCAAATTGTCTCCATATTACCTGCAGAACTTGCGTTTTGTGGTTTCTGCGCGAGGACCCCCAATTCCCCCGTTACCTCAGCTTCCTACAGTCTTTCTCCAGCTAAATAATATTCCATTATGTTCCTCCTCCTACCAAAGTGTCTCACCTCACATTTCTCAACATTATGTTCCATCTGCCAAGTTTTTACTCAGTAACTTAAGCTGTCTCTATCCCTCTCTAGCTTTTCTGTAACCTCACCACTTGCCTTTATATTTTTGTCATCTCCAGCCGTGGGAATAGTACATTCATCTATTAAACACAGTTTTGAAATTTATGTATATTACATCTACTGCCCGCCTTTCTCTAGCTTTCTCCTTATCACCTCAAATAAGGGCAATAAATTTGTCAGGCATGATTTCACCTTCACGAAGCCGGGCTGACTCTGTTTGATTATATTGAGTATTTCTAAATGCTCAGCTATTGGATCCGTTATAATGGACTCGAACCGTTTCCCACTGACAAATGTTAAGGTCACTGGCCTATACTGTAGTTACCTGTTTTTGTCTCCCTCCCTTTTGAATAAGGGTGTGACATTGGCAGTTTCCCAATCCTCTGTGAGTAAGGTGGGAGGAGCCTGGTGTGGAGTTTAGACACCAGCACAGAACAGTTGGGCCGAATGGCCTGTTTCCCTGCTGTACACTTTCTGAAAATTTCGAATCCAATATCCGTAAATTCTCAGGGAAAAGGTTGTGTCCACCTCTGCTCCGAGCTGGGAACCCGGACAGATCCTAAAGTGGAAAATGGAAACCTTTAAAATCCAACACAAAACACATTTCTCCCACATCTAACCCGCGGTTCCATTGTCTCCGGAATTCCCCATTTTATTGACATTTATTGTACATTTTCTGCAGATCCCAATCCGCGGGAACCGTCCGTCTCTGTCCTCCTGCCCTCGGCTGAAGACGTCTCCGCTCAGAGATTCGTCTCCCTCAGCTGCTTAGTGAGAGGTTTCTCCCCCCGAGAGATCTTCGTCAAGTGGACCGTCAATGACAAGCCGGTGAATCCCGGGAACTACAAGAACACCGAGGTGATGGCGGAGAACGGCAATAGCTCCTTCTTCATGTACAGCCTGTTATCCATTGCAGCGGAGGAGTGGGCCAGCGGCGCTTCTTACTCCTGTGTGGTGGGACATGAAGCCATCCCCTTGAAGATCATCAACAGAACGGTTGATAAATCCAGCGGTAAACCCAGTTTTGTGAACATTTCCCTCGCTCTGATGGACACCGTTAATTCATGTCAATGAGAATCTATTGGTTATATTTTGAACTAAAATAAAAATAATAAAGATTTTTTTCCTCCAATTGTGATTTAAATGTACAGCCGCCTAATTAATGGAGCTTCCACTTTGCTGATATTAGATCTGTTCAATGAGACCCGGATTTCTACAGGTCTCGGCCCCAATTCTGATACAACCAGAGCTCCCAGCTCAGATACACCCTGGGTTAGAGACAGAGTAAAACTCATTCATTCCAGGATTCAGCAAAATATCTTCATTGTCTTTCCTCCCGCTGAGGAGAAATCGGATCATTCCCCATTTCAGACAAACAAACACATCACATTTAGATCTCGGTGTTCCTGCTTTTCTCATTGTCCACCCCTTTAAAATTAATGTCACCTTTAAATTGCTGTAACACACCCACTGGGAACTGAATTGAGGATCACACAGAAACATGGACCAACAATGCCCAGTCAATGAGAGGGCAAAGTGAAATTGTTAATCCACTGTACCCGCACTTCCCCAACAGAGAGAGGGGGAGGGGCATTAGTTAATCCACTGTAACCCACTTCCCCAACAAAGAGAGGAAGAGGGGCATTACTTAATGCACTGTACCCCCACTTCCCAGGCAAAGAGAGGGGTAGGGGCATTAGTTAACACAGTGTACCCCCACTACCCAGGCAAAGAGAGGGGTAGGGGCATTAGTTAACACACTGTACCTCAATTTCCCCAGCAAAGAGAGGGGAGGGGCATTAGTTAACACACTGTACCTCAATTTCCCCAGCAAAGAGAGGGGGAGGGGCATTAGTTAACACACTGTACCCTCACTTCCCCAACAAAGAGACGGTGGGGGCTGAGTTAATCCACTGTGCACCCTCTTCCAACAATGAGTGGAGCGGCATTATTTAATCCACTATACCCACACTTCCCCAACAAAGAGAGCTAAGGGGCAGTGCTGACCCATTTTACCTCCACTTTCCCGACCAAAAGAGGAGGTAAGGTGACTATTGAACTCTCTGTATCTCCACCTCCAGCAGGGAGAACCCAAAGGCAATTTGCTGAGCTGACCAGAGAGAGGGAGATTATTAACTCAATACTTCCCAGTCCCCAAGCAGAGAGTTTGGAAGTAAACGGTTCTCTAGACTAAGAACTCAGTTACTGACATTACAAGGCGGCATGTAGCTTACTGGCTGAAGGCTTTAAAAGACCATCATGATAAAGATGTTCTTAAAGTATCTATTTATGCAACAGCATTTTTAACACCCTTGTTCCTCTTATCCGTATGCTGAGACCGATTCCCCAGAATCCAAATCCAGATGGTGTTTGAATTCTCGCTGGGTTTTCACTGTTCTCTCCTGAGGCACCTCCTTGTATTCTTGCATTAGGACACCTGATGTCAGCTTGCAACTCACAGAAAACACATTTATAAGCAGAAAGTTCAACATATTCTACAACAGTACCAATAATACCCACAACTGGCAAAGCTACAGGCAAATGATACAAATACACAGACAGATAAACAGACACAGACACTACACATACATGCACACAGACCCACAAACAAACACATGCTCACACGTAGACACAAACACACACATGGACACACACATAGAAACACATGCATAAACATACACCCAGGCACAACGAACCACACATATTTTGACACAAAAACACACGCAAAGGTGCGCAAAAATTCACAAACATGCACATAAACACAAACAAACACACATTTATATAGAGACAGGCACACGTGCACATCCACACATAGACACACAAATCCACACACACAAGTGGCTACACAAATGTACACAGACACATACAGCCACATGTCCACACAGATACACAAACATATAAAACCAGACAAGCAGACTGACAGAAGAATATTAAACACAAATGTAACCAATAACATGTACATTAGCAGAATTTCACGATGACAGAAATATTTCCATTTAGAGACAATAATCCACACTAACACACTTATGGACACACGTAGACACATATTAGCAGACTCGTACACACGCTAACACGAACACATATGAATACACATAGAATCATCAATACACATCAATAGATAGTTATAAACAACCATCAACGAATAAATAGCACTGCTGCCTCACAGCACCATAAACCCGGGTTCAATTCCAGCCTTGGGTGATTGTCTGTGTGGAGTTCCCAAGTTCTCCAGTGTCTGTTCCTGTTTCCTCCGCCTGCTCCGGTTACCTCACACAGTCCAAAGATGTGCAGGTTAGGTGGGTTAGCCAGGCTCTATTACCCCTTAGTGCCCACAACGTTAGGTGGGGTTACGAGGTTCTGGGGACAGGGCAGGGGCATGCGTCCAGGTAGGGTGCTCTTTCGGAGGGTTGGTGCAGACTCAATGGGCCAAATAGCCTCGTTCGGCACAGTCGGGATTATCCGATGATGATTCTGTGATGAAATACGCGCATAAACAAACAAACACACACACAAACGCACTTACCCAGACACAAACATTAAGACAATGACATGCATGTTGAACGTATAAAGACACATTAACACTTTTATCACTGGGCAGGGAAGTATAAACTTATATTAACACAGGCATTAATATATAAACATAGATTTCAACACACAAACACACACAATAAAACACTCATATATAAACATTGACTTAAGATAAATTTACACAAAGGCGCTGACACACAGATATACAGATCAATACTCATTGACACATGAACACACACAATGACACTTATAAAGACATCGCAACACACAAATGAAGAGTAAAGAAACACGAATTTCACATCTACACAGACACAAAAGCTAAAGAACAAACACAAACGTCAGACAAGGGCGGCACGGTGATGCAATGGTTAGCACTGCTGCCTCAGGATCCCGCTCCTGGGTCTCTGTCCCTGTGGAGTTCCCCGTGACCCGTGGGTCTTACCCCGACAACCCAATGATGCGCAGGCTTGGTGGATTGGCCATGCTAACTTGCCCCTTAATTGGAAGAAAAAAGTTACAGAGATCGACTTCCTAGTGTCATGAACTCAACAGTAGATATGCAATGAAAATATATTAAAGAATGAATTAGCAGCGGGAGAAACTGATACGGGAATATTAAAAACAAAACGTGTATTAAATTAAATTTAAAATGCTTATTGTCACGAGTAGGCTTCAATGAAGTTACTGTGAAAAGCCCCTAGTCGCCACATTCCGGCACCTGTCCGGGGAGGCTGGTACAGGAGTCGAACCGTGCTGCTGGCCTGCATGAAAAGCCAGTGATTTAGCTGAGTGAGCTATTATTAGCTCTGTCTGGGAAAGGGGAGCCTCTATTAACCAGCCTCTATTAACAAACAATCTGATTATATTTATTCGGCTCTATTCCCGTAGATACCACAGACCACACCTGGACTGAAGACGATGAGGATGATAATGGGAACATCTGGACAACCGCTTCCACATTCATCACCCTGTTCTTCCTGAGCATTTCCTACAGCGCTGCAGTCACTCTGGTGAAGGTGAGAAGATTCAATCCACTAACACATCAAACTGACAGAAGCCGTTTAAAAACACTAAATGTTTGATTGATTAAAAACTCTAACATCAATGTCCCAGATCATAAACATCTGCTTCATCATTTCTCTCTCTTTTACAGATCAAGTGATGGGTTGACGTTCGGATGCTGTAGATTTTCCTCAGCTGTTTATTATGATCTGTGTGTGACAGAAATACAATATCTCCTCTTGGTGACTCTAACAGTAAAATTCTCTCAGTTTATTATTCTGCATCTGTAACTGAGACAATCATGGACAGTATTTCTGCTTTTCGGTTTGAAATGTACGAGATAATTTTGGCTGTATTGTAATTGTAGCTAGTAATTTCTTTCAATGTCATGTCTAAATAAGTATCTTATCACGTACCTTATTTACAACAGTTACCTTCCCTTTATGTTGAGCTCCTGTTCTCTCTTGTGTCTGTTACAGTTGTACATACATTTGGCAGCTCAGAGGGCATGTGTTATGTTCTCACTGTGACCCTCAATCGTTCTGTTCCCTTTTGTAAACATCAAAATAAACTTTTGTGTAATATTTTCTCTGAAATTTTAATAAATATTGAATGAAAAATGAAGAAAATAAGACTAATCTGAACTCCTTTCTCTAAGGTCCATCAGCACCGCTCCATTTCCCCGGTTATACAGTTTTCTCCCCTTTCCCAGACAGATATTTCTCACCAGGCCTGTCTGGGATGTGTCTGAACTCAAGGCCCTTCAGTGAAAGAGCCACTGCGCCACCATGCGGCCCATTCGGGTTAAGACACCTTCACCTTTGCCTTTTTATGGTAAACCCCAGAGACAGAATGATTTCACAGCTGAAGAATTCCACAGATCCACTACCCTCTGATGGAAGAAATGTCTCCTCATCTCTGTCCTAAATTTGAACCCCTTCCTCTGAGATTATGCCTCTGGCCCTAGACTCTCCCACAAGAGGAAAGAAGATGATTTTTTTAGGCTGTGCAACTGGTTGAAGCTCTTTCCACAGTCAGTGCACTCAGGTGTGTGTGGGTCTCGGGGCTTTTCCAGTCACACTGATGTTTGAAATCTCTTCCCACAGTCAGAACAGACAAGCACATTGACAGTTTGTGATATTTAGATGCTAATGAATTGAGTGACAGTCAGATCTGGATGTTATATTTGGTTCGAGTTGCCCAGCTGCCAATCCTCCCGTTCGAATGCCTGAAAAAGAAGTTTACAAAAATGATCACCAGAAGAACAGGGTAGAAATTCACAACAGATCATTTTAGTTTCTATCAAACCTTCTTTCCTCTCTTGCTTTCCCCAAGCATGTGGTCCAGTCAAAATAAAAGACCAAAATCAGCTAGAAACCACAACAAAGGTGTAACTGCCTGTGCGGAGTCTGCCCGTTCCCACCGTGTCTGCGTGGGATTCCTCCGGGTGTTCCGGTTTCCTCCCACAGTCCAAAGATGTGCAGGTCAGGTGTGGCCATGCTAAATTGCCCTTATGTTAGATGGGGTTGCTAGGTTACAGGGATGGGGTGGAGGTGTGGTCTTAAGTAGGGTGCTCTTTCCAAGAGCCGGTGCAGACTCGATGGGCCGAATGGCCTCCTTCTGCACTATAAATTCTATAATTGTATCTCTATGTATTGAACAATCCATGGAGGTAGGAGAGAGGCAGGGAAATGGGAGCCGGAAGGAAGGCACGGGTTACATTAACGAACATGGTATCTCCAGGAGTAGGGAACGAGGAGAATAAAGACGAAAGACAGGAGCAACGGCAGAAGCGGAAGTGAGCGCAAGACGGCAGCGAGATATGTCCGGGAGAAGCAAGCAACAACACCAACACCAAACCCATTCGAGTATTGCCCACTGTAATTGTTTCTCCGGCACCCGAATGTATATTTACCTCCCCAATCTCTCCCCCCTCCCCCCCCCCCCCCCCCCCCCCCCCCGCCCGCAAACAGTCGCTTACTTATGTGTTGTAAATAATTTTGCCAGGTGTACAGAGTTGCTGCTGTTGAGCTGGTGCACAATACCCTACCAGTTATTCTATTTTATTTTTTATTGTATTTTTAAAAATTATTCACTATTTTCTTTTCTTTGGTATGTTGGGGTGTGTCCTTCTCTTCTATACATGTGTGTGTGTGTTATATATATATATGTTTCTTATCCTGTGTACATAACGGTAAATATACTTTGTTGAAAAACCCAATAAAAAACATTTACCAAAAAAAATGTATTGAACAATCAGCGAGTCAGCCTGAAATCTGCCTCACAATGCCCGGGTGATTGATGGCAGCTCCGGACCAATAGGAAGAGGAGGGGCGGTACTGGAGGGCAGAACGGGACCGGCTGGTCCTCCAACCAATCGGAGTGAATGAGGGGCGGGGCACCGCTGTGATTGAAGCATGCGCAGTGTGTGTAATGGCGATGTAGAAGGATGTCTTTTTCAGATCGGAAATCGGTATGAGGCGTTTAACAATACGGAGGGAGCGAGAGATCGCGGGGGCGGGCGGAAACGTTGGTTAAAGTTTTTGCAATCGCAAAACTCTGAAATGTTTATGGGACCCAGTTTGTACGGAGCAGAGCTGCAGCTCCTCATCTTCGGCTCGGGTTAACGGCCGCCATCTTTATTGGATGTGCATCAGGGCGCATGCGCGTTTATCATCTTTGTCGGGGCCGATGTTTCAATGAGTGGGTGGAGCTTGTTCCCCATTGTTCTGAATGGAGACAACTTGTCCATCAAACTGGATTAGTCTTTCAGTCCCAATGTCTTATTGATGATGCAAAGCGGTGGCAGAGATGGAAAGAAAAGGAAGCCAATCCAGCTCTCCGGATTTCACTGTCTCATTGTCCATCCTGCCCGATGTGTCCAAAGCTCTGTGGCCCTGTTCAGCCACATGAAGACCCAGGGCAGAAACTCACAACCCTGAGTCAACATCACCCTCAAATCAGGGGACTGCTGATGACGAGGGTCAGTGTGCAGCGGGGCGGGGGGGCGAGGCGGTATGAGCGGTGATCCTGGACCAGGGAGCAGGAAGAGAGGCCATTGTGAATTTCTATACTGAACTGACTAATTGATTTTGGAAACTCCTTTTATAGGGGATTAGTCGGTGAGGATTTACACACAGCAAACTCAAACCAGGAGAAATGTTTATCTTTCCTGAATTTTATTTCTGGACTGACAGTGATGCCTTTGTAAACTTCTTTCACAGGGACTTAGAAAGGGACAGGAAACTCACAACCAATCCTCACATCAAATTCTGACAGCACTTTTCTGGTGATCAGGACCTGGAGATTATCGACCTTTGTGTGTAAGCATTGAGTTCAAATCATTACCACACTGTAAATTTTCTTCCTCATATCTCCCCTGTAGATCTTGCT
This sequence comes from Scyliorhinus canicula, assembly GCF_902713615.1. Lineage (NCBI taxonomy): Eukaryota > Metazoa > Chordata > Chondrichthyes > Carcharhiniformes > Scyliorhinidae > Scyliorhinus > Scyliorhinus canicula. Next base: position 4,202,130 of record NW_024055461.1, read on the forward strand.
CACAATCTTAAATCTGTGTCCCATAATCCTTTTACAATCTGCTATTGAACAGCTTTTCTTTATCTTTTGCTGGGTTTGCCGTTGTCGTTTCCGGTGCCTGGGTCGCTGCCGGGAGGTCTGTCCGGTTTCATTCCCTTTTCCTGTTTTTGCAGCAGTTGAATGGGCTTGGACCAGTTCATTTAAGATCCAGAAAACAGTTGAAATCTCCTCCAAGAATTAGTTGATGTGTATCCATGTATGGGGGAACAATTCTTTTTACAAATGCCACATTGTCCTAGTTAGGGGCATAGCCATTCACCAGCACCACCAATGTACCCGCCAACCACCCACTGACCACCGTGGTTACACTGCTGCCTCAGGCGCCGGGATCCCAGGTTCGGGTCACTGTCTGTGTGGAGTTTGCACATTCTCCCCGTGTTTGCCTTGGTTTCGGCTCCACAACCCAAAGATGTCCAGGGTAGGTCGATTGGCCACGCTAAATTGCCCCTCAATCGGAAAAAATGAATTGGGCACTCTAAATTCATATTTAAAAAAAACATTAACACTGCAATGAAGTTACTGTGAAAAGCCCCTGGTCGCCACATTCCGGTGCCTGTTTGGGTACACAGAGGGAGAATTCAGAATGTCCAAATGACTTAACAGCATGTCTTTCGTGACTAGTGAGATTAAACCAGAGCACCCGGAGGAAACCCACATAGACACAGGGAGAACATGCAGACTCCGCACAGACAGTGACCCAAGCCAGGAATCGCACCTGGGATCCTGGAGCTGTGAAGCAACAGTGTTACCCACTGTGCTACAGTTACTACCCCTTAAAACATGTTGCTTGGCCAACAGAAAACATTATCAAAGGGCTTGTCCGGGATTTGAACCCGGGGCCTCCCGCAAATTTCGAAACCAAAACACCCGAAGTGAGAATCATACTCCCAGACCAATGAGCCCCTCAATGAAGGCAGTCGCCTCCTCTGGAGTCTCAAAATCAAAGTCTTTGGACTCATCTGCAACTCATAGCTTTGCTGGCTAAACCACCCCGAATGGAACTCCTTTCTTCGATAGAGCAGCCTGAACCTTATTAAAGGCCGCTCGCTTCCTCACCAGCTCGGCTCCCACATCCTGGTAAATCCTCACTAGGATAACTGAGTGAATCCCTTCCCACACTCAGAACAGGCGAATGGTCTGTCGCGGGTGTGACGGTGATGATGAATTTCCAACTCACATGGAGACCTGAATCCCTTCCCACAGTCCCCACATTTCCATGGTTACAGCATGCTGCTGGTGTCCTTGTCCCTCTCCAAGTTTGACGATCAGTTGAACTCAAGTGTGTGTGTATCGGGTCTTTTTTCAGTAACGCTGATCTTTTTAAAAAATAAATTTAGAGTATCCATTTTTTTTTCCAATTAAGGGGCAATTTAGCATGTCCAATCCACCTACCCTGCACATCTTTGGGTTGTGGGGCTGAAACCCAGCAAACACGGGGAGAATGTGCAACCTCCACACGGACAGTGACCCGGGGCCGAGATCGAACCAGGGACCTCTGCACTGTGAGGCAGCAGTCCTAGTCACACTGATGTTGAAAATCTTTTCTTACAGACAGAGCAGACAAACATTTCTTCGTCTACATTCACAGGCCAATGATATTCAGGTCCTGATGAATGGAGTGACTCTGTTAAATCTTGCTGTGAAGTTTGATTTGAGTTTCCATCTGTAAATCCTCCCCTTGTAATATCCTGTAAGAGGAGTTTATAAAAGTCATTAGGGGCAGGCACGGTGGCTCAGTGGTTAGCCGAGAACCCGGGTTTGATCCCGGGTCTCTGTCCATATGGACTTTGCACATTCTCCCCTTGTCAGTATGGGTTTAAAACCCACAATCCAAAAAGATGTGATGGATAAAATTACCCCTTAATTAGGACAAAATACAATTTTGTAATCTATATTTAATAAAAAAACAATAGTCAGCACTCAGTCCAGGATAGAAATTCTGAACAGACAATTCTAGTTTCTCTGGAACATTTTTCCCTCTCTTGTTCCCCCAAAGCTGTAAATCCCCGTCCCACACACTCTCCCTCCTCCCTGGGCTGAAATCCAAACCCATCTCACCATCTGCACCATTTCTTTCCTCCACTCCCAGTTTTCTCCCTCCCTCTCCTCTGCCTGGGTTCAGTTCTCCAGCTTCTGTCTGCAGACTGACAATAAACTCAATGGGTCTCATTGGGATTTGGGGCCTCCAGTGGGTGTTTGTGAATACTCCCTGTCCACCTCCCTGGGTTTCCTTCCTCCCCACAGACCAGGGCCGCGATTCTCTGGTCCGGCGTCAGAGTGCCGGCGCCAAAACAGGAGTACTTTACTCCGGCGCAGGTTCCGAGACCCGATTCCCGGGTCCTGGGGGGGCCAGCACAGCGCTGAAGTGGCCCATCCCCCACAGGCCGCCCCCGGACCGTTCAACCCCGAGGTCCAGCCGGGCCCAGAGCATGTTAGAACAGCGCCGGCGGGACTAGGATCTTTTCAGTCGGCCGGTCGGATCCATTCGGGCTGGAGAATCGCGGCACCGCCGGAGAATCGCCGCTATGGCTGTTTGCGGCGATTCTCCGTGCGGCCCAGCACCATGCGCGCCTGCCCGATTTTTTTTATGGGTGGGAGAATGGCGTTGAGGTGGCAGTGGCGCAATTCGCGCAGTTCCCTGCCGATTCTCCGGCCCGGCAGGGGGTCGGAGAATCGCGACCAGAGTCCTCTGATGATTTGAGCCCAATCCTCGAATCACTCGATTAATTTCCATTTAATTGGGAAACAAAATTAAATGAAATTTCGTGGCTCCACAAAGTGTTTCCAACCTCTGCCTCCCACCCCGTTAACAGGTGGATGCAATTATTTTTCTTACTGAAAGGGTGGTCTCTGGGGACATGGTAGTGCTGTGGTTAGCACTGCTGCCTAATGGCGCTGAGAATCCTGATTCGATCCTGGCCCCGGGTCACTATCCATGTGGAGTTTACACATTCTCCCCGTCTCTGCGTGTGTCTCACCTTCACAACCCAAAGATGTGCAGGGTAGGTGATTTGAACAAGCTAATTTTGCACCTTAATTGGAATAAAAAGTTGGTTACTCCAAATATATTTTTTTAAACTCTTTCCTAATGTTTACAATTAAAGGTGTGGGTATCCCAGGAGAGGGCTACATTTCAGGGACAGTAAATGGACAGGTATCCGTCTCATGTTCTTATCTGGTACAGATTAGATATATTAATTACAGTTCCGTAATAAAATTCATAATTATTTCTCGCCATGTACTATAAGACTGTAGCTATGTTATAGATTTCCAGCTATCTCTTCCCTCAGAGGGTTGTGCTGGATTTCTCTTCCACAGGGACCAGTTGTATCTGGGGGTCATTGAATATATTGAACCACAAGTTAGACAGATATTTTATTGACAATGGAGTTAAGGGTTATGGAGAACATGTAGGAAAATAGAGTGAAAGCTGAGATGAGGAGGGATTTCTTCACTCGAGGATGTGGTGAAGCTTTGGAATTCCCCAGAGGAATATGGAGCCTCAGCCATTAGGTATGTTCAAGACAAATATTGACAGGTTTCTAGATGTTGAAGATATCGAGGGATATGGGAATCGTGTGGGAAAATGGTGCTGAGGTAGATCGGCCAAGGATCTCATTGAATGGCTGAGCAGACTCGGTGGGCCGAATGGCCAACTCTTGATCCTATTATAATCTCTGCGTCCTGGTCAGGAAGCAGTGAGCTGAGCTTGGATCTGTCAATCAACATGAACCAGCCCTTCAGGAGAATTGGGAGGGTGAATATTAGATACAGCAGAGTGAGAATGGAGGGAGATTGTATCGGATGGAGATTTACAGATTTTGGAAAAGGAGAGAGGAAATTATATTCCATAGGAAGTAGAATTGTCTATTCTGAATTCCTATCCTGTAATAACAGTGATGACTTTCATAAATTGTTTTTAAAGGATATTAGAAGAGGAGGAATTATAGACAGAAATCTCAAACATCACGTCTCGATGTGACAAACTCACTCGATTCCTTCTGATCTGAAAACAACGGGCTCTGAATATCATTGACGAGAAGGAGAAATGTTTGTCCGATCTTTCGGCGTCAAAAGATTTGAAATATCAATGTGACTGGAAAAGCACCGAGACCCACACCACACATCCGAGTGAGAGAGTTCCAGTGAACTCACTGCGAAAAGAGCTTCAACCAGACACACGGCCTGAAAAAACATCACACCATTCACACTGAGGAGAGACAGTGCACATGTTCTGTGTGTAGACAAGGCTTCAACTGATTGTCCAATCTGGAGAGACACGAGGAGACCCAAAACATGGAGAAACCGTGGAAATGTGCTGACTGTGGGAAGGGATTTAGAGCCCCATCTGTGCTGGAGATTCATCGCCGCAGTCACACTGGGCAGAGGCCATTCCACCTGCTCTCAGTGTGGGAAGGAATTCACTCAGTTATCCAGTCTGTATGCACACCAGCGAGTTCACACTGGGGAAAAGCCATTCACCTGCTCCAGTGTGGGAAGGAATTCACTCAGTTATCCAGTCTGCAGAGACACCAGCGAGTTCACACTGGGGAGAAGCCATTCACCTGCTCCCAGTGTGGGACGGGATTCAGTTCTTCATCCAACCTACGGAAACATCAGCGAGTTCACACTGGGGAGAGGCCATTCACCTGCTCCCTCTGTGAGAAGGGATTCAGTGATTTATCCACCCTGCAGACACACCAGCGAATTCACACTGGGGAGAGGCCATTCATCTGCTCTCAATGTGGGAAGGGATTCAATAACTCGTCCAAACTTCGGAACCATCAGCGAGTTCACACTGGGGAGAGGCCGTTCACCTGCTCTCAGTGTGGGAAGGGATTCAGTGATTTATCCACCCTGCAGACACACCGGCGAATTCACACTGGGGAGAGGCCATTCACCTGCTCTCAGTGTGGGAAAGGATTCAGTGATTTATCCACCCTGCGGAAACATCAGCGAATTCACACTGGGGAGAGGCCATTCATCTGCTCTCAGTGTGGGAATGGATTTACACATTTATCCAGTCTGCAGACACACCAGCGAATTCACACTGGGGAGAGGCCATTCACCTGCTCTCAGTGTGGGAAGAGATTCAATAACTCGTCCAACCTTCGGAACCATCAGCGAGTTCACACTGGGGAGAGGCCGTTCACCTGCTCTCAGTGTGGGAAGGGATTTGTTAGTTCATCCACCATGAAGAGACATAAGCGAATTCACACTGGGGAGAGGCCATTCACCTGCTCTCAGTGTGGGAAAGGATTCAGTGATTTATCCACCCTGCGGAACCATCAGCGAGTTCACACTGGGGAGAGGCCGTTCACCTGCTCTCAGTGTGGGAAGGGATTTGTTAGTTCATCCACCATGAAGAGACAGAAGCGAATTCACACTGGGGAGAGGCCATTCACCTGCTCTCAGTGTGGGAAGGGATTCAGTAATTCGTCCAACCTTCAGAAACACCGGCGAGTTCACACTGGAGAGAGGCAATTCATCTGCTCTTAGTGTGGGAAGGGATTATATAGAAACATGAAAAGGGAGAGCAGGAAGAGGCCATTTGGCCCTTTGCGCCTGATCTGCCATTCATTATGATCATGGCTTATCATCCAACTCAATAGCTTAATCCCGCTTTCCCCTCCATATCCTTTGACCCCCTTCGCCTTCAGTGCGATATCTAACTGCTTCTTGCAAACAAATAATGTATTGGCCTTAAAGTTTTCCTGTGGTAACAAATTCCACGGGCTCACCACTCTCTGGTTGAAGAATTTTCTCCTCATCTCTGTCTAAATGGTCTCCCCCGTATCCTCAGATTGCGACCTCTGGTTCTGTACACTCCCACCATCGGGAAAATCTTTCCTGCATCTACCTTGTTAAGTCCTGTTCGAATATTATAGGTTTCTATGAGATCCCCCTCATTCTTCTGAACTCCAGCGAATACAAACCTAACTGATTCAATCTCTCATACGTCAGTCCCACCATCCCAGGAATCAGTCTGGTAAACGCTCGCTGCACTCCCTCTAGAGCAAGAACATCCTTCCTCAGATAAGGAGACCAAAATTGCACACAATATTCCAGATATGGCCTCGCCACGGCCCTGTGTAATAATAGCAAGATATTCCTGCTCCTGTACTCGAATCCGCTCGCAATGAAGGCTAGCATACCATTTGCCTTCTTTACCGCCTGCTGTAGCTGCATGCTTACCTTCAGTGACTGGTGTACAAGGATACCCAGGTCTCGTTGCACATTCCCCACCTCTCCTAATCTATGGCCGTTCAGATAATAGTCTGCCTTCTCATTTTTGGTACCAATGTGGATAACCTCGCATTTCTCCAAATTATACTGCATCTGCCATTCATTTGCCCACTCACTCAACTTGTCCAAATCACACTGAAGGATCTCTGCATCCTCCTCATGGCTCACCCTCCCAAGCAACTTGTGTGATCTGTAAATTTGGAGATATTGCATTTTGTTCCCTCATCTAAGTTGTTAATATATAAGTGGCGCAGCTGCCTCATGGTGCTGAGGATCAGGGTTCAGTCATGCCTGGGTCACTGTCTGTGTGCAGTCAAGTTCTCGACTTTGCATGGGTCTCACCCCCATAACCCCAAAGATGTGCAGTGGAGGGGAACTGGCCATGCTAAATTACCACTTCATTGCAAAAATAGAATTGAGTACTTTAAATTTGAAAAGAAAAATCATTTATATATCTTGTGAATATCTGGGCCCAGGCACCGATCCCTGCGGTACCCCACTAGCCACTGCCTGCCAATTTGAAAAGGATCCATTAATTCCTCCTCTTTGTTTCCTGTCTGCCAGTCAGTTTTTTTATCCATCTCAAGAGACGACCCCTAATCCCATGTGCTTTCATTTTGCACACTAATATCTTATGCAGGAATAAGTCGAAAGCCATCTGAAAGTCCAAATATACCACATCCACTGGCTCTCCCTCGTCAACTCTACCAGTTACACCCTTGAAGAATTCCAGTAGATTTGTCAAGCATGATTTCCCCTTAATAAATGCATGCTGATTCTGTCCGATCCTGCCACTGGTTTCTAAGTGCTTTTCTTTAAAATCTTTGATAATGGATTCTAAAATTTGCCCCACTGCCGATGTCAGGCTTTCTGGTCTATAATTCCCTGTTTTGTCTCGAGGGTCCCTATTTAAATAGTGGAGTTACATAAGCCACCCTCCAATGTTCAGGAATTGTTCCAGAGTCTATAGAATCCTGGAAGATGACCACCAAT